>NC_061114.1:8157939-8457939 GCF_002878395.1 Capsicum annuum | reverse complement strand
CGAGTCCACCCCCAAAACTGAGGTCTATAGCACATCGAATTAGCTCGAAAATGCCCCATTTGAGTCATTTCACCCGTTTGTCCACCCAAATGGCCACAAAAAATTAAACGTACCATACTGGGATGATCCCCAACCTCCCTAGCATACCCCAGTATATTTTTAGACCACAGCACGCCCGAACCCAAGGCCCCCCCAAAATCGTGGGCTATAGCATACTGATTTGGCTTGAAAATGTCCTTTTCATGTCGTTTCACTCGTTTGTCCACCCAAATGGCCACAAAAAATTAAACAGACCACGCTGCGATGATCCCCATCCTCACTGGTATGGCCCAGTCAATTTTGTCTCTCAACGCGCCCGAACCCTGGGCCCATCCCCAAAACTGTGGGCTAATAGCACTCTATTTTCTCAGAAAATGCCCCGCTCACACTGTTTTTCTCATTTATCCAAAAAAATGGCAACCAAAAATTAAATGGATAACACTGGAACGATCCCCAACCTCCCTGGCATGCCTAGATCAATTTTTAGCCCACAATATGCTCAGACCTTGGGCCCACCCCCAAGATCGTGGGCTATAGCACATTGATTTGGCCTGAAAATGCCCCGTTCGCGCTGTTTTGCTCGTTTATCCACCAAATGGCCACAAAAAATTAAAACGACCACACTGGGATGATCCCCTATCTCCTTGGCAGGCCCAGGTTAATTTTTGGCCCACATCACACTTAGAACACAGGCCCACCCCCAAAACCGTGGGCTATAGCACACCGATTTGGCCTAAAAATGCCCCATTCGCATCGTTTAACCCGTTTTTCCACCCCAATTGTTACGAAAAATTAAACCTCCATGGCATGCTCTAATCAATTTTCATCCCACAAAATGCCCTAATCGTGTGCCCACCCCCAAAACCGTAGGCTATAACACACCAATTGAAAAGGCCCCATTCATGCTGTTTTTCCCGTTTGTTCACCAAATGGCCACGAAAAATTAAACGGACCACACTGGGACGATCCCTAATCTCCCTGCATGCCCCAATATTTTGGTCCACTGCACGTTCGAATCACAGGCCCACCCCCAAAATCTTGGGCTATAGCACACCGATTTAGCCCAAAAATGTCCCGTTCGCACTGTTTTGCCCGTTTGCCCACCCAAATGGCCACAAAAAATTAAACGAACAACTATAGGACAATCGCCAAACTTACTGGCATGCCTCGATCAATTTTTGACCAATAGAATGCCCTGACCCCGGGCCCACCAGAAAAACTGTGGACTGTAGCACACTGATTTTGCCCAAAAATGCCCCGTTCGCGCCATTTCGCCCGTTTGTCCCCTCAAATGGCCATTAAAAATTATACAAACCACATTGGGATGATCCCTAACTTCCCTGGCATGCCCCAGTCAATTTTTTACCTATAGCACGCTCGAACCCTGGGCCCATACCCAAAACCGTTGGCTAAAGCACACCGATTTGGCCCAAAAATGCCCCGTTTGCGCCGTTTTGCCCGTTTGTCCATTCAAATGGGAACGAAAAATTAAACAGACCATACTGGGATAGTACCCAACCTATCTAGCATGCCCCGATATATTTTTGGCCCACAGCACGTCTGGACCCCAGGCCCACCCCCGAAACCGTGGGCTATACCACATTAATTTGGCTCTAAAATGTCCTGTTCGCGCCGTTTCACTCGTTTGTCAACCCAAATAGCCACGCAAAATCAAACTGACTATACTGGGATGATCCCCAACCTCCCTGGCATGCCCCGATCAATTTTTAGCCCACAGCACGATCGGACTCTAGGCCCATCCCCAAAACCGTGTATTATGGAATATCTATTTAGCCAGAAAATGCTCCGTTCATGCCGTTTCACCCATTTTTCCACCCAAATGGCCACAAAAAATTAAACGGATAATACTGAGATGATCCTCAACCTCCCTGGCATGCCTCGATCAATTTTTGGCCGACAGCACGCCCAGACCCAGGGCCCACCCCTAAAATCGTGGGCTATAGCACATCGATTTGGCTAAAAAATGACCTGTTTCATGCTATTTTGCCTGTTTGTTCGCCCAAATAGCCACAAAAAATAAAACGAACCACACTGGGATAATCCTCAACCCCCTTGGCATGCCCCGGTCAATATTTGGCCCACTGCACGCTAGAACCACAGGCCAACTCCTAAAATCGTGGGCTATAGCACACCGATTTAGCCCAAAAATACCCCATTCGCATTGTTTCGCCTGTTTTTCACCCAAATGGCCATGAAAAATTAAACGGACAACACTGGGACAATCCCGAAACTCCTTCGCAAGTGTCAGTCAATTTTTGGCCCACAACACGCCCTGACCCCGGTCAACAACCAAAACTGTGGACTATAGTACACCGATTTGGCTTGATAATGCCCCGTTTGTGCCGTTTTGCCCGTTTGTCCGTCCAGATGGCCATGAAAAATTAAATAGACCTCACTATGATGATCCCCAACTTCTTTGGCACGGTACGATCAATTTTTTAACCACAGCATGCCTGGACCCTGGGCCCACAACTAAAACCATGGGATTTCGCATATCGATTTAACCCGAAATTGCCCCGTTCGCGTTGTTTCTCCCATTTGTCCAATCAAAAGGCCACAAAAAATTAAACGGATCACACTGGAACGATCTCTAACCTCCCTAGCAACGATCCCCAATCTCCCTAGCATGCTCCCATTAATTTTTAGCTGATAGCATGCCCGAACACCGGGCCCACCCCCAAAACCGTGGGCTATAGGACACTGATTTTGCCTGAAAATGCCTCGTTCATGCTGTTTTCCCATTTGTCTACCCAAATGGCCACTAAAAATTAAACGGACCACACTGGTATGATCTCCAACCTCCCTGGCATGCGCAGGTTGATTTTTGGCCCACAGAACGCTTGAACATCGGGCCCACACCCTAAACCGTGGGCTATAGCACATCGATTTGGCCAAAAAATGTCTCGTTTGCACCGTTTTGCCCGTTTGTCCACCCAAATAGCCACAAAAAATTAAACAAACCACACTGGGATGATCTCCAACCTCTGTTACATGCCTCGATCAATTTTCATCCCAGAGCACGCCCTAATCTCGAGCCCACCGTCGAAACCATCAGCTATAGCACACTGAGTTAGCCTGAAAATGCGTTGTTCACACAGTTTTGCCTGTTTGTCCACCCAAATGACCACTTATAATTAAAAGTACAATACTGGGATGATCCCCCACCTTCCTGGCATGCCCCAGTCGATTGTTGAACCACAGCATGCCCGAACACCAGGCCCACAACTAAAACTGGGGGCTATAGTACATCGATTGGCCCGAATATATGCCGTTTCGCCTGCTTGGACACCCAAATGGCCACAAAAAATTAAATGGAACACACTAGAACGATCCCCAACTTCCCTGACAATGACTCGTTCGTGGTGTTTTGCCTGTTTGTTTACCTAAATGGCCACAAAAAATTAAGCGGACCACACTGGGACGATCCCCAACCTCCATGCCATGCCCCGCTCAATTTTTGGACCATAGAACGCACGGACCACAGGTCAACCCCCAAAATCGTAGGCTATAGCACACCAATTTGTCCTAAAAATGCCCTGTTCCCTCCGTTTTGCCCGTTTGTCCACCCAAATAGCCACAAAAAATTAAGAAGACAACACTAGGACGATTCTCAAAATCCCTGGCATAACTTGGTCAATTTTTGGCCCACATCAGTCCCTGATCCTGGGCCCACCACCCAAACCGTGGGCTATAGAACACTGATTTGTCCCAAAAATATCCTGTTTGCACCATTTTTCCTGTTTGTCCACTTAAATAGCCATGAAAAATTAAACGGACGACACTGGGATGATCCCCAACCTCCCTGGCATACCCCAATCAATTTTCGGCCCACAGAACCCTCAAACCCTAGGTCCACGCCCAAAAATGTGGGCTATAGCACATAGATTTGGCGTAAAAATGCTCTATTCATGCCATTTCACTCGTCTGTCCACCCAAATGGCCACAAAAAATTAAACGGACCATACTGGAACAATCCTCAACCTCCCTAGTATGACCTGGTCAATTTTTGACCCACAACACACCCAGACCCTGGGGCCACCCCTGAAACTGTGGGCTATAGCACCCTGATTTGTCCCCAAAATGCCCTGCTTGTGCCGTTTGCACCATTTTGCCCGTTTGTCGTTTGAAATGTCCATGCTAAATTGAACAGATCACACTGGGATGATCCCCAATCCCTCAGGTATGCTTTGATCGATTTTTGGCCCACAGCGCACTCGGACCCTAGGCTTACCCCCAAAACCCTGGGCTATAGAATACCGATTTAGCCTGGAAATGCCCCGTTCATGCTTTGTCACTCGTTTGTCCACCTAAATGGCCACGAAAAATTAAACGAACCATTCTGGGATTATCCCTAACCTCCCTGGCATGCCTCCGATGAGTTTTTTCCTACAACACATGAGGACCCTATGTCCACCCTCGTAACAGTGGGTTATAGCACACCGATTTAGCTCGAAAATGCCCTGTTCGCACCGTTGCGCTTGTTTGTCCACCCATATGGCTACAAAAAATTAAACGAACCACATGGAATGATCCCCACCCTCCCTGGCATGCCTTGATTGATTTTTTCCCTATAGCATGCCCGAACCCTGGGCTTACTCCTAAAACCGTGGGCTACAGCACACCGATTTGGCCCAAAAATGCCCCATTTGCACCATTTTGCCATGTTTTTTCCTCCCAAATGGCCATGAAAAATCGAACAAAACATGCTAGGATGATCCCTAACCTACCGGGCATGCCTCGGTTGATTTTTAGCCAACAGCACGCCCGGACCTCAGGCGCACCCCCAAAATCGTGGGCTATTACGCACCGATTTGGCTCGAAAAAGCCATGTTCATGCCGTTTGCCCGATTAAACATCCAAACGCCTATGAAAAATTAAAAGGACCATACTGGGACAGTCCCCAACCTCCATGTCTTGCCCCGATCAATTTTCAGCCCACAACACGCTCGAACCACGAGACCACCCTCAAAATCGTGGGCGTCAGTCAATTTTCAGCACCATTTGCGTGGTTTCACCTGTTTTTCCAAAAAAATGGCCAAAAAAACTAAACGGACCATACTGGGATGATCCCAAACTCCATGGAATGCCCTAGTCGATTTTTATCCCACAGAACACTCAGAACCCAGGCCTTCCCCTAAATTCGTGGGCTATAGCACACCGATTTGGTCCGAAAATGCCCCGTTCATGCCGTTTCCTGCGTTTGTCAAACCAAATGGCCACTAAAATTTAAACAGACCACACTGGGATGATTCACAAACTCCCTGGCATACCTCAATAAATTTTTGGCCACATCAGCCCGGACCCTGTGCCCCCCCCAAAATCGTGGCCTATAGCACACCGATTTGTTTTAAAAATATCCCGTTCGCGCCGTTTCGCTCATTTGTCCACCCATATAGCCGCAGAAAATTAAATGGACCACACTGGGATGATCCCCAACCTCCTTGGCACACCCTAATCAATTTTCCACCCACATCAGCCTGAACCCTATGCCCACTCCTAAAACCATGGGCAATGGCACATCGGTTTGGCCAGAAAATGCCCTATTCGCGTTGTTTTCCCCGTTTGTCCATGCAAATGACCACAAAAAATTAAATGAACCACACTGAGATGATCCCCAATCTCCCGTGCATGCCCTGGTTGATTTTTGGCACACAGCACGCCCGGACCTCAGACCCACCCCCAAAACCGTTGGCTAATAGCACATCAATTTTGCTTGAAAATGCCCCGTTCATGCAGTTTTCCTGTTTGTCCATCCAAATGGCCACAAAAAATTAAACGGACTATACTGGGATGATCCCCAACCTCCATGGCATGCCCTAGTCAATTTTTAGCCCACAACACATCTTGAACCTGGGCCCACACCTAAAATCGTGGGCTATAGCACACAGATTTAGCCTGAAAATGCCCCATTTGAGCCATTTTGCCCGTCTGTCTACCAAAATTGCCATAAAAATTTGAACGGACCACCTTGGGACAATACTCATCCTATCAGGCACGCCCTGGTCAATTTTCGACCCACAACGCGCTCGGACCCTGGGCCTACCCCCAAAACCGTGGGCTATAGAACATCGATTTAGCTCAAAAATGCCCCATTTATTTTGTTTCGGCTGTTAGTCCACCCAAATGGCCATGAAGAATTAAACGGACCATACTGGGATGATTCTCAACTTCCCTGGCATGCCCCAGTTGATTTTTAGCCCTAGCACACCCGAACCCCAGGCCCACCCCCAAAACCGTAGGCTATAGCACGCCTATTTAACCTAAAAATGACCTGTTCATGCCATTTTACCCGTTTGTCCACCCAAATGGCCATCAAAAATTAAGTAGACCATACTGGGTTGATCCTCAACCCTCCTGGCATGCCTCGGTCCATTTTCAACCCACAGTATGCCCGTACTGCGGGCCTACCCCCAAAACTGTAAGGTATAACACATCGATTTAGCCCAAAAATGCCCCATTCAAACTATTTCACTCGTTTTCCACCGAAATGGACACAAAAAATTAAATGGACCACACTGTGATGATCCTCAATCTCCCTGGCATGCTGTGATTGATTTTTGGCCCACAGCACGCTCGGACCCCGGGCCCACCCTTAAAACTGTGGGCTATAGCATACTGATTTAGCCTAAAAATACCCCATTCATTCCATTTTGCTCGTTTATCCACCCAAATGGCCATGAAATATTAAACAGACTACACTGGGACGATCCTATACCCTCCTGGCATACCCATGATGATTTTAGGACCACAGCACGCTCGGACCCCATGCCCATCGTTAAAACCGTGGGCTATAGCACACTGATTTGTCCCGAAAATGCCCCGTTCACACCGTTTTGCTCGTTTGTCCATCCATATGGCAACAAAAAATTAAACGAACCACACTGGAACGATCCCAAACCTCCCTTCCATATTGCTATAAATTTTTGGCCCACAACACGCCTGAATGGTGGGCCTAATCCCAAAACTGTAGGCTATAGCACACTGATTTAGCCTCCTGTTCACACCGTTTCACTCGTTTGTCCACCCAAATGGCCACAAAAAATTAAATGGACCAGACTAGGATGATCCTCAACCCCCCTGGCATGCCTCAGTTGATTTTTGGCCCACAGCACACCTGGACCCTAGGCCCACCACCAAAACTGTGCGCCATAGCACACCGATTTTGCCCGAAAATGCCCCGTTCGCACCGTTTGCCTGTTTGTCCACTCAAATGGCCATGAAAAATTAAATGGACCATACTGGGATGATACCACACCTCCATGGCATGCCCTGGTCAATTTTGGTCCCATAGCACGCTCCGACCCCTGGCCCATCCCTGAAATCGTGTGCTAAGAGCACATTCATTTGGCTCGAAAAATGCCCCGTTCGATTGTTTTGCCTATTTATCCATCTAAATGGCAACAAAAAATTAAATGGACCACACTGGGATGATCCTCAACCTCCCTGGCACACCCCGATCGATTTTTGGCCTACAACACATCTAAACCCCGGGCCCACCCCTAAAATTGTGGGCTATAAAAACCCTAATTTGGCCCAAAAATGCCTCGTTTGCACTGTTTGCCCATTTATCCAGCCAAATGGCCACAAAAAATTAAACATACCATACTGGGACAATCACCAACCTCCCTGTCATGCCCCGATCAATTTTAGGCCCACAGTACGCCTGGACCCCGAGCCCACCCTTGAAATTGTGGGCTATAGCACCCTAATTTGTCTCGAAAATGTTCGTTTGTACCATTTTGCCCATTTATCCTTCCAAATGGTGACAAAAAATTAAACGAACAACACTGGGATGATCCCCAACTTCCATGGCATACCGTGGGTTTTAGCATACCGATTTGGCACGAAAATTCCCCGTTCACGCTGTTTTGCCCGTTTGTCCACCCAAATGGCCACAAAAAATTAAACGGACCACACTGGGATGATCCCAAACCTCCCGGGAATGTCTTGGTTTATTTTTGGCCAACAGAATGCCAAAACCCTGGGCCCACCCCTAAAACCGTGGGCTATAGCACACCGATTTGGCTAGAAAATGCCCCATTCGTGCCGTGCCTATTTGTCCATCCAAATGGCCACAAAAAATTAAACGGACTCTACTAGGACGATCCCCAACCTCCACGGCACACCTCGGTCAATTTGTAGCCCACAACACGCTCGAACTCCGGGGCCACCTCTGAAATCGTGGGCTATAGCACATCGATTTTGCCTGAAAATTCCCCGTTTGTGCCGTTTCGCCCATTTATCCACCCAAATACCAAAAAGGACCACACTGGGACGATCCCTAACCTCCCTGGCATGCCCCAGTAAATTTTTTGCCCACAACACGTCTGGACCCCGGGCCCAACACCAACATCGTGGGCTATAGCACATCGATTTGGCCCAAAAATGCCCTGTTCGTGTCGTTTCGCCCGTTTGTCCACCCAAATGGCCATGAAAAATTAAACGAACCATACTGCGATGATCTCCAATCTCCCTGGCACGCCCCAATCAATTTTTGGCTCACAGCATACCCGAACCCTGGGCCCACCCCTAAAATCATGAGCTACAGAGACCTCGATTTGGCCTGAAAATGCCTTGTTTGGGCAATTTTGCCTGTTTGTCCACCCAAATGGCCACAAAAAATTAAACGGATCATAATAGGATGATTCCAAACCTCCCTGGGATGCCCTGGTTGATTTTAAGCCCATAGTATGCTCAAAACCTGGGCTCATCCCCGATACCGTAGGCTATAGCACACCAATTTAGCCAAAAAATGCCCCGTTCGCCCCGTTTAGCCCATTTGTCCTCCAAAATAGCAACAAAAAATTAAACTGACTATACAGAGATAATCCCCAACCTCTTTGGCACGCCCCAATCAATTTTTGGCCCACAGCACGGCCGAAACCTGGGGCCACCCCCAAAACCATAGGCTATAGCACACTGACTTGGCCTGAAAATGCCCCATTCGTGCCGTTTCGACCGTTAGTCCATCCAAATGGAAAGAAAAATTAAACGAACCAAATATGTACGATTATTAACCTCCCTGGTATGCCTCGATTGATTTTCGAGCCACAACACTCCCGAACACCGAGCCACCCCCAAAACCGTAGGCTATAGCACACCAATTTGGCCCAAAAATGCCCTGTCCGCTCCATTTCACCTATTTGTCTACCCAAATGGTCAGAAAAAATTAAGCGGACCACAGTGGGATGATCCTCAATCCCTTGGAATACCCCAATCAATTTTTGACCCACAACATGTTCGAACCGTAAGTCCACTCCCAAAACCGTGGGCTATAGCACATCGTTTTAGCTTGAAAATGCCCCGTTCGCGCTGTTTCATCCGTTTGTCCACCTAAATGGACACAAAAAATTAAACGGACCATACTGGGATGATCCCCAATCTCCCTGGCATGCTTCGATCAATTTTTGGCCCACAACACGCTTGGACCCCGGCTAAACCCCCAAAACTGTGGGCTAAGCACACCGATTTTGCTCGAAAATACCCCGTTCACGCCTCTTCGCCCGTTTGTCAACCCAAATGGCCACAAAAAATTAAACGGACCACACTGGGATGATCACCAACCTCCCTGGTATGCCCCGGATGACAGCACGCCCGGACATCGTGCCCAACCCCGTAATCGTGGGGTATAGCACACTGATTTGGCCTGAAAATGCCCCATTAGCGCCGTTTTGCTCGTTTGTCCACCCATATAGCCATGAAAAATTAAACGAACCACACTGGAATGATTCTCAACCTCTTTGGCATGCCTAGATCAATTTTTAGCCCACAGCACGCCCGAACCCTGGGCTCATTCCAAAAATCGTGGGCTATAGCACACCAATTTGGCCCGAAAATGGCCTGTTCATGCCGTTTCACCCGTTTGTCCACCCAAATGGACTCCAAAAATTAAACGGACCTTATTGGGAAGATCCCTAACCTCCCGGACATTCCCCAATTAATCTTTGGCCCACAGCATGCTCGGACCCTGGGCCAACCCCCGAAACTTTGGGTTATAGCACACCGATTTGGCCTGAAAATCGTTTGTTCGCTCTGTTTTCTCATTTGACCACCCAAATGGCCATAAAAAATTAAACGGACTATACTGGGATGGTCCCCAACCTTCATGTCATGCCCCGGTTAAATTTTATCCCACAGCACGCCCGGACCCCGAGCCCACCTGACAAATCGTGGGATATAGCACGCTGATTTGGCCTGGAAATGCCCTGTTCGCATTGTTCTGCCAGTTTTCCACCTAAATAGCCACGAAAAATTAAATGGACCACACTAGGATGATCCCTAAACTCCTTGGCATGCCCTAGTTAATTTTTGGCCCACAGCACGCCTGGACCTCGGGCCACCCCCAAAACCATAGGTGATAGAGCACCGATTTAGCCCAAAAATGCCCAGTTCATACTGTTTCACCCGTTTGTCCACCGAAATAGCCACAAAAAAAATAGAGAGACCAGACTGGGATGATCCCCAACCTCCCCGACATGCCCCAGATGATTTTTGGCCCACAGCACGCTCGGACCCCATGCCCACCCCCAAAATTGTAGGCTATAGCACACCGATTTAGCCCAAAAAGCCCCTTTTATGTCGTTTAGAACGTTTGTCAACCCATATAGCCATAAAAAATTAAATAGACCATACTGGGATGATCCCCAACCTCCCTGCAATGCCCCAATCAATTTTTAGCCTACATCATGCCTGAACCCTGGGCCCACTACCAAAACCGTAGGTCATAGCATTCCGATTTCGCACGAAAAAGCCCCTTTAGCACCGTTTCATCCGTTTGTCGACCCAAATGACCACGAAAAATTGAACGGACCACACTGGGATGATCAAAACCTCCTGGGCATTCCCTAGTTTATTTTTGGCCCACTACACGCCTGGACCCCGGGTCCACCACCAAAACCGTGGACTATAGCACATCGATTTGGCCAATAAATGCCCTATTAGCGCTGTTTGCCCGTTTATCCGCCCAAAGTCCACAAAAAATTAAACGGACCATACTGAGATAATCCCCAACCTCCATGGAACGCCTCGATATATTTTTAGCTCACAGCAGGCCCAGACCCCGAGCCCACCTCAAAAATCATGGGCTATAGAACACCGATTTAGCTCGAAAATTCCCCATTCGTGCCGTTTTGCTTGTTTATCCACCCAAATGGCCACAAAAAATTAAATGGACCACACTGGGATGATCCCCAACCTCCCTAGAATTCTCCAATTGATTTTTGGCCCACAACAAGAATAGACCCCGGGCCCACCCACAAAATCGTGGGCTATAGCGCATCGATTTGGCTTGAAAATGCCCCATTCACGTTATTTTGCCTATTTGTCCACCCAAATGGCCACGAAAAATTAAAAAAACTACACTGGGATGATCCCCAATCACACTGGCATGCCTCGGTCAATTTTCGGCTCACATCACACCCGAACTCTGGGCCCACCCCTAAAATAGTGGGCTATTGAAACCCCAATTTGGACCGAAAAATTAAATGGGCTACACTGGGATGATCTCCAACATCCCTGGTATGCCTCGGTCGATTTTAGGCCCACAGTACTTCGGGTCCCAGTGCTCACCCCCAAAACCGTAGGCTATAGCACACCGATTTAGCCCGAAAATGCCCCGTTCTCGCCGTTTTGCCCGTTTGTCCACCAAAATGGCCACAAAAAAAATAAACAAACCATACTGGGATAATCCCCAACCTCCCTGGCATGCCCCGGTCGATTTTCAGCCCACAACACGCTATGAACCTGGGCCCACCCCCAAAACCGTTGGCTATAGCACACCAATTTGGCCCGAAAATGCCCCATATGTGCCTTTTCGATCCTAAGTCCACCCAAATGGCCACGAATAATTTAACGGACCACACTGGGATGATTTTCAACCTCCCTGGCATGCCTCGATTGATTTTTGGCATGCAACACACTCGTACCCCGGGCCCATTCCTGAAACTGTGGGCTATAGCACACCGATTCAGTCTGAAAATGCCCCGTTCACATTGTTTCACCCGTTTGTCCACCCAAATGGCCACGAAAAATTAAATGGACCATACTGGGATGATCCCCAACCTTCTTGGCATGCCCTGGACGATTTTTGGCCTACAGTACGCCCGAACCCCATGCCTACCCCCGAAACCGTGGGCTATAGCACACCAATTTAGCTCGAAAATGATCCATTCATACCGTTTCGCACGTTTATTAACCCATATAGCCACAAAAAAATAAATGAACCACACTGAGATGATTCCCAACCTCCCTGGGATGCCCAGTTTGATTTTTGGCCCACAACATGCCCGAACCCTGGCTCACTCACAAATCCGTGGGCTATAGCACACCAATTAGGCCAAAAAATACCCCGTTCACCCCGTTTGCCCATTTGACCACCCAAATGGCCATGAAAAATTAAACAGACCATACTAGGATGATCCCTAACCTCCATGGCACGCAACGGTCAATTTTCAGCCAACAACATGCCCGAACCCTGACCCCATCCCCAAAATTGTGGGCTATAGCGCACCGATTTGGCCCGAAAATGACTCGTTCTCACCATTTCCCCCGTTTGTCCTGCCAAATGGCCACTAAAATTAAACAGACCACTCTAGAATGCTCCCAAAACTCCCTAACATGGCCTGGTCAATTTTTGGCCCACCCCCACAACCATGGGTGATAGCATATTGATTTGGCCCAAAAATGCCAATTTACGCCATTTCGCCAGTTTATCCACTCAAATGGCCATGAAAAATTAAACGGACTACACTGGGATTATACCCAACCTCTCTAGTATTCCCCAGATGATTTTTGGCCCATAGAACGCTCGAACCCCGTGCCCACCCCCGAAATTGTCGGCTATAGAACATCGATTTTACCCAAAAATTTCCTGTTCACATCGTTTTACCCATTTGTCTACCCATATGGCCACTAAAAATTAAATGGAACACACTGGGATGATCCCTAACCTCCATGGCACGCTCCAATAAATTTTAGCCCACATCAAGCCCGAACCCTAGGCCCACTCCCAAAACCGTGGGCTATAGCACACAAATTTAACCCAAAAGTGCACCGTTCGCGCCATTTCACCCGTTTGACCACCTAAATGGCCACGAAAAATAAAACGAACCACACTAGGATGATTCGCAACCTCCTAGGCATGCCCTGGTGGATTTTTGGCCACATCACGCCCGGACTCCAAGCCCACCCAAAACCGTGGGCTATAGCACACCGATTTGGCTGAAAAATACCCCGTCGCGCTATTTGCAGTTTTGCCCACCCAAATGGCCATGAAAAATTCAATGAACAATATTGGGATGATCTCTAGCCTCCATGGCACGCCCGGGTCAATTTTTAGCTTACAGCACACCTGGACCCCAGGCCCACCCCCAAAATCGTGGGCCATTACATATCGAGTTGGCCCGAAAATGCCCTGTTCGCATTGTTTTGCTCGTTTGTACACCCAAATAGCCACGAAAAATTAAATGAACCACACTCGGATGATCCTCAACCTCCATGGCATGCCCTGGTCAATTTTTGGCCCCAGCATGCCCGAAACTCGGGCCCACCTCTAAAATTGTGGGCAATAAAAACCATGATTTGGCCCGAAAATGCCCCATCTGTGCCGTTTTGCCCATTTGTCCACCCAAATAGCCACAAAAAATTAAATGGACCATACTAGGATGATCTCCAACCTCCTTGGCATACAGAAACACCAATTTGGCCCAAAAATGCCCCTTTCACACTGTTTCGCCTGTTTGTACACCAAAATGGCCATAAAAAATAAAACAAACCCCGCTGGGACAATCACCAACCTCCTTAGCATGCCTCTATCAATTTTCGAACCATAGCACACCCGGACCCTGTGCCCATCCCCAAAACCATTGGCTATAGCACACTAATTTGGCCTGAAAATGCCCCGTTCATGCCGTTTTTCCTTTAGTCCACCCAAATAGCCACAAAGAATTAAATGGACCACATTGGGACGACTGTCAACCTCCCTGGCATGTCTCAATTAATTTTTGTCCTGCAGTATGCCCGAACCCCGGGCCCACCCCCAAAACCGTGGGCTATAGCACACTAATTTTGCTCGAAAATGCCCCATTCGCGCTATTTCGCTTGTTTGTCCACCCAAATGGCCATGGAAAATTAAGCAGACCATAATGGGACGATCCTCAACTCCCCTGGCATGCCTTGATAGATTTTATACCAACCGCATGCCCGAACCTCGGGCCCAACCTCAAAATAGTAGGTTATAGCACACCAATTTAGGTCGAAAATGCCCCGTTCATGCTGTTTCACCCGTTTGTCCTCCCAAATGGACACAAAAAATTAAATGAAATACACTGGGATAATACTCAACCTCCCTGGCATGACTTGGTCAATTTTTGGCCCACTCCAAGCTTGGACCCCACGCCCACCCCTAAAATCGTGGGCTATAGCACACCGATTTGGCCCCAAACTCCCTATTCATGACGTTTCGCTCATTTGTTCACCCAAATGGCCATGAAAAATTAAATGGACTATACTGGGATAATCCTTAACCTCCCCGGCATGCTCCGATTGATTTTTGTCCCACAACACGCTCAGACCCCGGGCCCACCCCAAAAACTATGGGATCTAGAATAATGATTTGGCTTGAAAAATGCCCTGTTCGTGCTATTTTGCCTATTTGTCCACCCAAATGGCCATGAAAAATTAAATGGACCAAAATGGGATGATCCCTAACCTCATTGGCATACCCCAATCTATTTATGGCCCACATAACCATCGAACCCAGGGCACACCCCAAAAACCATGGGGTATAACACTCCGATTTGGCCTGAAAACTCCTTGTTAGAGCCGTTTCACCCGTTTGTCCACCCAAATGACCAGGACAAATTAAAACGGACTATATTGGGATGATCCCCAACAATCCTGGCATTCCCTGATAAATTTTTGACCCACAACACGCCCGAACCGCGGGCCACCCCCGCAACTGTGGGCTATAGCACACCTATTTGTCTCAAAAATGCCCTATTCGCACAGTTTTGCCTGTTTATCCACCCAAATGGCCACAAAAAATTAAATGGACTATACTGGGATGATCCCTTACATCTATGGAATACCCCAGTCAATTTTCGGCCCACAGCATGCCCAAATACCTTGCCCACCACAAAAACTGTGGGCTATAACACACCAATTTGGCTCGAAAATGCCCCGTTAGTGCCGTTTTGCCCGTTTGTCCACTCAAATAGCCACTAAAAATTAAACTGATCATACTAGGATGATATCCAAACTCCCTGGCATGCTCCGATCGATTTTAGGCCCACATCATGCCCGAACCCCGGGCCTACCCCCAAAACATGGGCTATAGCACATCGATTTGGCCCCAAAATGCTCCGTTGGCGTTGTTTCACCCGTTTGTCCACCCAAATGGCCACGAAAAATTAAATGGACCATACTGGAATGATCCCCAACCTCCTTGGCATGCCCTAATCATTTTTGACATCGGTCCCACCCCTGAAACCGTGGGCTATAGCACCTCGATTTATCCCAAAAATGCCTCATTCGCGTCGTTTCAATCGTTGTCCACCTAAATCGACATAGAAAATAAAACAGACAACATTGGAATGATTCCTACAATCAATTTTGGACCACAACACGCTCTGACCCCGGGCCCACCCCCAAAACCGTGGGTTATAGCACGTCGATTTGGCTCAAAAATTCATCGTTCGTGCCGTTTTGCCTGTTTGTCCACGCAATTGGCAACAAAAAATAAACGGACCACACTGGGATAATCCCCAAAATTCCTGGCATGTCCCGATCAATTTTTAGCCCACATCTCTCCTGGACCCTGGGTCCACCCCCAAAACCGTGGGCTATAGCACACTGATTTGGCCCGAAAATGCCCCGTATGTGCATTTTCACACGTTTGTCCACTCAAATAGCCACAAAAAATTAAACGGACCAAACTGGGATGATCCTCAATCTCCATGGCATGCCCCGGTCAATTTTTAGCACACAGCACGCCCGGACCCCGGGCCCACCCCTTAAATCGTGGGCTATAGCACATTGATTTGGCTTGAAAATGCTCTATTCGTGTCGTTTCTCCTGTTTATCCACCCAAATGGCCACAAAAAATTAAACAGACAACACTGGGATGATCCTCAATCTCCCTGGTATGCCCCGATCAATTGTTGGCCCACAGTACGCCTGAACCCCGAGCACACCCCCAAAATCATGGGCTATAGCATATCAACCTCACAAGCGTTGTTTCACCCGTTTGTCCACCTAAAAGGCCACAAAAAATTAAAAGAACCACACTACAATGATCCCCAACCTCCCTGGCATGCTTTGGTCGATTTTCAGCCCATATCATGCTCGAACCCCAGGCCCACCCCATAATCGTGGGCTATAGAAACCCAAATTTGGCCCGGAGATGCCCCATTCACACCGTTTTGCCCGTTTGTCCACCCAAATAGCCATAAAAAATTAAACAGACCATACTAGGAGGATCCCCAACCTCCCTGGCATGCCTCGGTCGAATTTTGGCTAACTGTACGCCTTGAACCTGGGTCCACCCCCGAAATCGTAGGCTATAGCACACCGATTTAGACCGAAAATGCCCAGTTCGCGCTATTTCGCCTGTTTGTCCACCAAAATGTCCACAAATAATTAAATAGACCATACTGGAACAATCCCCAACCTCCCTGGTATGCCCCAATCAATTTTCTACCCATAAAACGCCCTAACTCTGGGTCCACCCCTAAAAACCGCGGGCTATAGCACAGTGATTGGCATGAAAATACACCGTTCGTGCCGTTGGTCCAGCCAAATAGACATGAAGAATTATAAGAATCATGCTGGGATGATTCTCCACCTCCCTGACATGATCTAGTTGATTTTGGGCCTATACAACGGTCGAACCCTGGGCCCGCCACTAAAATTATGGGCTATAATACATCGATTTAGCCCGAAAATTCCCCATTCATGCTGTTTTGCTCGTTTGTCCATGAAAATGGCCATACAAAATTAAACAGACCACACTGGGATGATCCCCAACTTCCCTAGCACACCCCAAATCATTTTTGGTCCACAGCACGCCTGGACCCCGTGCCCACCCCTAAAACTGTGGGCTATAGCACACTGATATGACCATGAAAAATTAAACAAACCATACTGGGATGATTCCCAACCTCCCTGGCATACCCATATCAATTTTTGGCCTACAGTATACCCGAACTTTGGGGCCACTCCTCGTTCGTGCTGTTTTGCCCATTTATCGATCCAAATGGCCTCAAGAAATTAAACGGACCACTCTGGGATGATCCCCAATCTCCCGGGCATGCCCCAGTTTATTTTGGTCCACAGCATGCCCGGACCCCGGGCCCACTCCCAAAACCATGGGTTATAGCTCACCAATTTTGCTCAAAAATGCCCAGTTTGCGTCGTTTACCTGTTTGAACATACAAATGGCCATGAAAAATTAAACGGACCATACTGGGATGATACCCAACCTCCATGGCATGCCCCAGTCAATTTTCAGAACACAGCACGCCCGAATCCTAGGCCCTCCCCCAAAACCTTGGGCTGTCGCACACCGATTTGGACCGAAAATGCCCTGTTTGTGCCATTCGTCTGTTAGTCCACCCAAATAGCCATGAAAAATTAAATGGACCAAACTGGAATGATTCTCAACCACCTTAGCTTTCCCCAATTAATTTTTGGCCTACAGCATGCACGAACCTTGGGCCCACCCCTAAAATCGTGGGCTAGAGCACACCGATTTGGCACAAGAATGCCCTATTCGCGCTATTTCGCCAACTTGTCCATACAAATGGCCAAGAAAAATTAAGTGGACCACACTGGGATGATCCTCAACCTATAGCACACCTGGACCAGGGCCTATCTCCGAAATCGTGGGCTATAGCACAACGATTTGGCCCAAAAATGCCCTGTTCACGCTGTTTCACCCGTTTGTCCACCCAAATGGACAATAAAAATTAAACAAACCATATTGGGATGATCCTCAACCTTCCTGGCATGCCCCAGTCTATTTTTGGCCCACAGCATACCTGGACCCCGGGCCTACCTCCAAAACCATGGGATATAGCACATCGATTTGGCCCAAAAATGCCCCGCTCGTGCTGTTTTGCCTATTTATCAACACAAATGGCCATAAAAAATTAAACGTACCACCCTGGGATGATCCCTAAACTCCTTGGAACACCCCGATCTATTTTCGGCCTACAACTCACTCGGACCCTGGGCCCACCCCCAAAACCGTAGGGTATAGCACTTTGATTTAGCCCCAAAACTCTTTGTTAGTGTTGTTTTGACCGTTTGTCCACTAATATGGCCATGAAAAATTAAAATGGACCACACTGGAATGATCCCTAACCATCCTGGGCTACCCCCGTAACCGTGGGCTATAGCATACTGATTTATCTAGAAAATGCCCTGTTCGCGTCCTTTTGCCCGTTTATCCACCCAAATGGCCATAAAAAATTACGCTAACCACACTGGGAGGATCCCACACCTCCCTGGCACGCCTCGATCGATTTTTGGCCCATAGCACGCTCGGACCCCGAGTACACCCTTAAAACCGTGGGCTTATAGCACACCAAATTAGCCCAAAAATTCCAGGTTTATGCCGTTTCACCCGTTGGTCCACCCAAATGACCACAAAAAATTAAATGGACCACACTACGATGATCCCTAACCTCTCTGGCATGCCCTTCTATATTTTTGGCCCACAGCACGCCCGGACACCGGGCCCACCCCTAAACCATGGGTTATAGCATATCGATTTGGCTTGAAAATGCCCTATTTGCACTGTTTCACTCATTTGTCCACCCAAATAGACATAAAAATTTAAATGGACCACACTTCCCCAACCTCCCTAGCATGCCCCGATCGATTTTTGGCACACAGCACGATCGGACCCCAGGCCCACCCTCGAAACCGTGCGCCATAGCACATCAATTTGGCCTAAAAATGCACCATTCGCTTTGTTTGTCCTGTGTTTCAATCCAAATGGCCATGAAAAATTAAACAGACAACACTGGGACGATCCCCAAAAATTTTGGCATACCCCGATCGATTTGTGGACCACAACACACCCGAACCCCGGGACCAACCCCAAAACCATGGTATATAACACACTGATTTGGCGAAAAAATGCCCCAATTGCGCCTTTTTACCCGTTTGTCCACCAAAATGGCCTTAAAAAATTAAACGGGCCACACTGGGATGATCCTCAATCCCCATGGCATGTCCCTATCAATTTTTAGCTCACAACACTCCCGGACCCTGGGCCACCCCAAAATCATAGGCTATAGCATACTGATTTGGCCCAAAAATGCACTATTCATGCCGTTTCGCCCGTTTATCCACCCAAATGGCCACGATAAATTAAAAGAACAACACTGGAATGATCCCCAACCTCCCTGGTATGCCCCCATCAATTTTTGGCCAACAGTATACCCGAACCCCGGGCCCACCCCAAAAATCGTGGGCTATAGCACATCAATATATCCTAAAAATGCCCCGTTCACATCGTTTTGCTCGTTTGTTCGCCCAAATGGCCACGAAAAATCAAACGAATGACACTAGGATGATTCCCAACCTCCTGAGAAAGCCTCGGCCAATTTTCAGCCCACACCATGCTTGAATCCCAGGCCCACCTCCAAAATCGTGGGCTATAGAAACCCCAATTTGTCTCAAAGATGCCCCATTCGCATAGTTTCGCCTGTTTGTCCACCCAAATAGCCATGAAAAATTAAATGGACCACACTGGGATTTAGATCAAAAATGCCCAGTACGCCCAGACCCTGGGCCCACCATGAAACCGTAGGCTATTGCACACCAATTTAGATCGAAAATGCCCCGTTCGTGCCGTTTCGCCTGTTTTTCCACTAAAATGGTCATAAAAAATTAAACGGACCACACTGGGAGGATCTCCAACCTCCCTGGCATGCCTCTGTCGAATTTAGGCCAACTGTAGGCCTTGACCCTGGGTCCACCCCCAACACGCCCTGACCCCTCGCCCAACCCCAAAACTGTAGGCTATAGCACACCAATTTAGGGCGAAAATGCCCTATTCGCCCCGTTTCGCCCGTTTGTCCAACCAAATGGCCATAAAAAACTAAAAGGACCATACTGGGATGATCCCCAACCTCCTTGGCATGGCACGATCAATTTTTGACCCACAGCACGCCCGGACACAAGGCGTACCCCAAAAACCGTGGGCTATAGCACATTGATTTGGCTCGAAAATGCCCCATTAAAGCCATTTTGCCCGTTTGTCCACCTAAATGGCCACGAAAAATTAAACAAGCCATACTAATACAATTCCCAACTTCTATGGCACGGCCTAGTCAATTTTCGTCCTACAGCACGCCCAATCCTCGAGCCCACCCCTAAAATCATGGGCCATAGCACACCAATTTATCCCAAAAATGTGCTGTTTGTGCCATTTTGCCTGTTTGTCCATCCAAATAGTGACAAAAAATTAAAATAACCACACTGGATGATCCCCAACCTCCCTGGCATGCTCCGGTTGACTTTTTGCCCATAGAACGCCTGAACCCAAGGCCCACCCCCAAAACCATGGCTATAACACACCGATTTGGCCTGAAAATGCCCCTGTTTGTGCGATTTCTCCTGTTTGTTCATCTAAATGGCCATGAAAAATTAAAATGGACCATACTAGGATGATCCTCAACCTCCCTGGAATGCCCCGATCGATTTTCAGCCCACAGCACGCCCTAAATCTTAGGCTATAACACACCGATTTGGCCTAAAAATTAAACGGACGACACTGGGATGATCCCCAGCCTCCCTGGCATAGCTCAATCAATTTTCAGCACCCATCATACCCGGACCCCAGGCCCACCCCCAAAACCGTAGGCTATAGCACACCGATTTGGCCCGAAAATGCTGCGTTTGTGCCGTTTCACTCGTTTGTCCATCCAAATGGCAACGAAAAATTAAACGGACCACATTGGTACTATTCCCAACCTAAATGGCATGCCTCGGTCAATTTTTGGCACACATCACGCTCGGACCCCAGGTCCAATCCCGAAATCGTGGGCTGTAATACACCGATTTGGCCTGAAAATGCCCCGTTCACGTTTGTCTATCCAAATGGCCACGAAAATGTAAAATAGACCATATTGGGATGATCCTTAACCTTCATGGAATGCCCCGATAAATTTTTGGGCCACAACACGCTTGGACCCTGGGTCCACCCCCAAAATCTTTGGCTATAGCACATTGATTTCGCCCAAAAATGCCCCGTTTGTGCTGTTTTGCCCGTTTGTCCATTCAAATGGACACGATAAATTAAATGGACCACAATGGGATAATCCCCGACCTACTTGGCAAGCCTCGATTGATTTTTGATACACAGCACACTCAAACCCTGAGTCCACCTCAATATCGTGGGCTATAGCACATCGATTTGGCCTAAAAATATCTCGTTTGTGCCGTTTCGTCCGTTTGTCCACCAAATAACAATGAAAAATTAAACAGACCACACTGGGACTATCCCAAACCTCCCTGGCCTGCCTCAATCATTTTTTTTCCCACAAGACCCTCGGACCCTGGGCCCACTCCCAAAATCGTGGGCTATAACCCACCAATTTGGCCCAAAGACATCCCGTTAGCCTATTTATCCATACAAATAGCCATGAAAAATTAAATAAACCACACTGGGATGATCCTCAATCTCCCTGTCATGCCCCGATTGATTTTTGACCCATAGTTTGCCTAGACCCCGAGCCTTCCCCCGAAATCATGGGCTATAGCACACCGATTTGGCTCAAAAATCCCTCGTTCACACCGTTTTACCCGTTTGTCCACCCAAATGGCCACGAAAAGTTAAACGGATCATATTGGGATGATCCCCAACCTCCCTAGCATTCCCAGGTCAATTTCTGGCCCATAGCATGCTCGGACCCCGGGGCCACCTCAAAACTGTGGGCTATAACACACTAATTTGGCCTGAAAATGCCCCATTTACGCCGTTTCGCCCATTAGTCCATGCAAATAGCCATGCAAATAGCCATAAGAAATTAAATGGACCACATTGGGATGATTCCCAACCTCTCTCACATGCCTCGATCAATTTTTGGCCCACAGCATGCCCAGACCTTGGGCTCACCCCTGAAACCGTGTGTTATAGCACTTTATTTAGCCTAAAAATGCCCCGTTCATGCCGTTTTACCCGTTTGTCCACCCTAATGGCCACAAAAAATTAAACGAACCACACTGGGATGAACCCCAACCACCCTTCCATGCCCTGGTTAATTTTTGGGCCACATCAAGCCTGGACCACAGGACCACCACCGAAATTGTGAGCTATAGCACACCAATTTGGCCTGAAAATGTCTCATTTGCGCCATTTCGCTGGTTTGTCCACCCAAATAGCCACAAAAAATTAAATAGACCACACTGGGATGATTCCCAACCTCCCTGCCTTGCCCCGGCTAGTTTTTGCAGCATAGTACACTCGAACTCCGAGCCCACCAGCAAAATCGTGGGCTATAACACATTGATTTGGTTCGAAAATTCCCCATTTTTGCTGTTTCACTCGTTTGTACACCCAAATAGCCACAAAGAAATAAATGGACAACACTGGGACGATCCCCAACCTCCTTGGGACGTCTCGATCAATTTTGGGCCCCTAACACGCTCGAACCCTAGGCTTTTCCACAAAATTGTGGGCTATTGCACACCGATTTAGCATGAAAATGCCCCGTTCGCACTGTTTCGACCGTTTTTCCACCCAAATGGCCACAAAAAATTAAACAAACCACACCGGTACGATACCTAACCTTCCTAGCATGACCCGATCAATTTTTGGCCTACTAGATGCTCGAACCCTGGGCCCACCTTCGAAATCGTGGGGTATAACTCATCGATTTTGCCTCGAAAATGTTTCTTTCGCACTATTTCACACGTTTTCCCACCCAAATGGCCACGAAAAATTAAATGAGCCACGCTGAGATGATACCCAACCTTCATGGTGCACCCCAATTGAGTTTTGGCCTGCAGTACGCCCAAACCCTAGGACCACCCTAAAACCCGTGGGCAATTGCAAAACGATTTGGCTCAAAAATGCCTTGTTCAATTTTCAATCAACAGCACACCCGAAACCTAGTCCCACCCCCAATATCGTGGGTTGTAGCACATCAATTTGGCTCGAAAATGCCCCGTTCGCACTATTTCGCCTGTTTGTCCACCGAAATAGTCACAAAAACCTAAATGAACCTCACTGAAATGATCCCCAACCTTCATGGCATGCTCCGATAGATTTTTAGCCCACAGAATGCCGAACCCCTAGCCCACCACCAAAATTGTGGCTATGGCAAACCGATTTGGATTGAAAATGCCCTATTCACGCCGTTTATCCCGTTTGTCCATGCAAATAGCCACAGAATATTAAAAGAACCACATTGGGATGATCCCCAACCTCCCTGGCATGCCTCGGTCAATTTTTAGCCCACAGCATGCTGGGATCCCGGGGCAACCCCCAAAATCGTAAGATATAGCATATCGATTTGGCAAGAAAATGCCCTGTTCGCGCCGTTTCACCCGTTTGTACACCCACATATCCATGAAAAATTAAACGGACGATACTGGGATGATCCCCAACTTCCCTGGTATGCCCCGATTATTTTTTGATGCACAGCACACCCGGACTCCAGGCCCTCCCCTGAAACCATGGGCTATAGCACATTGATTTGGCCTGAAAATGCTCCGTTCGTGCCGTTCCACCTTTTTTCCACCCAAATAGAAATGAAAAATTAAACAGACCACACTGGGATGATTCCCAACCTCCCTGGCATTCCCTGATTGATTTTTGGAACACAACACGCCCGGATCCAAGGTCCACCCCCAAAATCGTGCTCTATAACACATCGATTTAGACTGAAAATGCTCCATTCGTGCGGTTTATCCTTTTTGTCCATCCAAATGGCCACAAAAAAATTAAACCGACCATACTGGGATGATCCTTAACCCCCCTGGAATGCTTCGGTCAATTTTTAGGCCACAGGACGCCCGGACCCTGGGCCCACCCCTAAAACCGTAGGCTATAACACATCGATTTGGCCTGAAAATACCCCGTTCGTGGCGTTTCACATTGGGATGATCCCCAACCTAATTTCCATGCCCCAATCAATTTTTTGCACACAGCACGCTCGGACCCTGGGCTCACCTAAAAATTGTGCGCTATAGCACACCAATTTTGTCCAAAAATGCCCCGTTTGTGCCGTTTCATCCATTTGTCCACCGAAATAACCACACAAAATTAAAAAACCCACATTGGGACTATCCTAAACCTCCTTGGCATGCCTCAATCTATTTTTGGCCCATAGTATACCCAAAAATTGAGCCCACCCCCAAAATCGTGGGCTATATAGCACATCGATTTGGAAAAAAAAGTCCCATTCGCCCGTTTATCCACCCAAATGGCCACAAAAAATTAAACGGACCACACAGGAATGATCCCCAACCTCCCCGGCTTACCATGGTTAATTTTTGGCCCACAGTACACCTGGACCCCTGGCCTTCCTTCGAAATCCTAGGCTATAGCACACCAATTTGGCCTGAAAAACTCCGTTCACGCAGTTTCACCCGTTTGTCCACCCAAATGGCCATGGAAAATTAAACGGACCATGCTAGAACGATCCCCAACCACCCTGGAATACACTGATCAATTTTTGGCCAATAGCACACCCGGAGCTTAGGCCCACCCACAAAACCGTGGGCTTTAAGACATCGATTTTCCTGAAAATTCCCCATTCACGCTGTTTCACCCGTTTGTCCATCCTAATGGCCATAAAAAATTAAACAAAACACACTGGCACTATCCCCAACTACCCTGGCATGCCTCGATCAATTTTCGACCCACATCACAGCTGGACCGCAGGCCCACCACTGAAAATGTGGGTTTTAGCACATTGATTTGGCCTGAAAATGCCTCCTTCGCACTATTTCGCCCGTTTATCAATCCAAATAGCCATGAAAAATTAAACAGATCACAATGGGATGATCCCCAACTCCTTGGCACACCTCAGTCGATTTTTGGCCCACAGCACGCCCGGACCACAGTCCAACCCTAAAAACTGTAGGCTATAGCAAACCGATTTAGCCTGAATATTCCTTTTTCGCTCTGTTTCACCCGTTTGTCCACCCAAATAACCCTGAAAAATTAAACGGACCATACTGGGATGATACCAAACCTCCCCGGCATGTCCCGGTCAATTTTTGGCCTACAGAACCCTCGGACCATAGGACCACCCTCGAAACCGTGGGCTATAGCACACCGATTTGGACTAAAAATGCCTCGTTCATGCCGTTTTGCCCGTTTAGCCATCCAAATAGCCATAAAAAATTAAATGGATCATACTGGGATGATCTCCAACTTCCCTGTCATATCCAGTTTGATTTTCAGCCCACTGTACACTTGGACCTTGGGCCCACCCCCAAAACCGTGGGCTATAGCACACCGATTTGGCCTGAAAATGCCCCGTTCACGGCGTTTTGCCCATTTGTCCACCCAAATGGCCCTAAAAAATTAAAATGTACCACATTTGGAAGATCTCCAACCTCCCTAGCATGGACCGATCAAATTTTAGCCCACAGCACACCCAAACCACGGTCCCACCCCCAAAACCGTGGGCTATAACACCCCAATTTAGCCCAAAAATGCCCCGTTCGCATCGTTTGCGGATTTTTTCACGTAAATGGCCACACAAAATTAAACGAACTATACTGGGATAATCCCCAACCTCCCTGGCATGCCCCAATCAATTTTTGGCCCACAGCACGCCCAGACCAGGGACCACACCAAAATCGTGGGCTATAGCTCACTGACTTGGCCTAAAAATGCCCCATTCGCGTCGTTTCACCCGTTTGTCCACCTAAATAGCCACAAAAAATTAAACGGATGACACTGGGATGATTCCCAAACTCCCTGACATGCCTTTTTCTAATTGTGTCCCACAGCATGCCCGGACCCCAAGCCCAAACTCAAAACTGTGGGCTATAGCACACCGATTTAGACCGAAAATGCCCCATTCTCACCGTTTCGCTTATTTGTCTACACTAATGGCCACTTAAATAAAATAGAACACATTGGGATGATCCCCAATCTCTTTGATATGTCCCGGTCGATCTTTTACTAACAGCACACCCAAACACGGGCCCACCCCCAAAATCGTGGGCTATAGCACACCGATTTGGCTTGATAATGCCCCATTAGCATCGTTTCACCCGTTTGTCCACTCAAATGGCCACAAAAAATTAAACAGACCATACTAGGACAATCCCCAACCTCTCTGGAATGCCTCGGGTAATTTTTGGCCTACAATAAACACAGATCCTGGCCCACACCCAAAATCGTGAGCTATAGCACACCGATTTAGCCTGAAAATGCCACGTTTTACATGTCTATCCACCCAAATGGTCACAAAAAAATTAAACAGACCATACTGGGATTATTGCAATCCTCTCTGTCATGCCTCGATTGATTTTTAGCCCACAGGATGCCCAAACTTTAGGCCCACCCTCAAAACCGTGGGCTATAGCACACAGATTTGGCTCGAAAATGCCCTGTTCGTGTCATTTCGCCCGTTTGTCTACACAAATGGCCACAAAAATTAAACAGATCATACTAAGATGATCCCTAACCTCTATAGGATGCCCCGGTTGATTTTTCACCCATAATACATCCGAATCTCGGGCCCACCCCCAAAAACATCGGCTATAGCACATTGATTTCTCCCGAGAATGCACCGTTTGCACTGTTACGCTCGTATTTCCACCCAAATGGGCATGAAAAATTAAACGAATAACATTGGAATGATCTGTAACCTACCTAGCACACCTCGTTCAATTTTTGTCCCACAACACACTCGGACCCTGGGCCCACCCCCAAAACCATGAGCTATAGTGCACCGATTTGGCCCGAAAATTCCCCATTCGCAATTTTTCACCCGTTTCTCCACCCCAACAATACTCCTAGATCCTAGGCCCACTCCTAAAACCTAGGGCTATAGCACAACGATTGAGCCCAAAAATTCCCCATTCGCACTGTTTCACCCCTTTGTCCACCGAAATGACTACAAAAAATTAAATGGACCACACTAGGAAGATCCCCAACCTTCCTAGCATGCCTCGATTGATTTTCATCCCACGACACACTCCGAACCCAGGCCCACCCCCAAAACTGTGGCTATAACTCATCGATTTGGCCCAAAAATACCCCATTCGAGCCATTTCGCTCGTTTATCCTCCCAAATGGCAAGAAAAAATTAAACTGACCATACTGGGATGATCTCCAACCTCCCTGGAACACCCCAATCAATTTTTGGCCCATTGAACATCCAAACCTCGAGCCCACCCCTAAAATCGTGGCTTACAGCACACTGATTTGGCCTGAAAATGCCCCGTTCGTGCCGTTTCACCCATTTGTCCACCCAATTAGTCACGAAAAATTAAACAGACCACACTGGGACAATCCCCAACCTCCTTGGCACGCCTCAATTGTTTTTCGGCCTACAGTACGCTTGGACCTCGGGCCCACCCCTAAAACCATGGGCTATAGCACATCGATTTGGCCTAAAAATGCCCTGTTCATGGTGTTTCAGCCATTTGTTAACCCAAATGGCCATGAAAAATTAAACGAACCACACCGGGAGGATCCCCAACCTCCCTGGTATGCCTCGATCAATTTTCGTCCCACAACACATCCAAACCCTAGGACCACCCCCAAAATTGTGGCGATAGCACATTGATTTTGCCCGAAAAAGCCTCGTTCGATCCGTTTTGCCCGTTTGTCAATCCAAATGGCCACAAAAATTTAAATGGACTATACTGGGATGATCCCCAAACTCCTTGGAATGCCTGGATCAATTTTTATCCCGCAGCATGCCCAGACCCCGAGGCCACCCCTAAAACCGTGGGCTATCGCATATCGATTTGGCTAAAAAATGCCCTGTTTGCATCGTTTCACCCGTTTGTCCATCCAAATGGCCACAAAATATTAAATGGACCACACTGGGATGATTTCCTATGTCCTTGGTATTGTCGAATTGATTTTTGGCCTAGAGCACGCTCGGACCTCGGGCCCATCCCTGAAATCAAGGGTTATAGTGCAATGATTTAGATCAAAAATGCCCGTTCCCCCCGTTACGCCTGTTTGTCAACTCGAATGACCATAAAGATTTAAATGGGCCACACTGGAAAGATCCCCATCCTCCCTGGCATGCCCCAGTTGATTTTTGGCCCACAGCACGCCTGGACCTCACCCCCGAAATCATGGGCTATAGTACACCGATTTCACCCAAAAATGCCCCATTAGCACCATTTCGCTCGTTTGTCCACCCAAATGGCCATAAAAAATTAAACGAACCACACTAGGATGATCCCCAACCTCCCTGGCATGAATCGGTCGATTTTTGACCCACACCACGCTAGGACCTCGAGCCCGCCCCCAAAATCGCGCGCTATGACACATTGATTTTGCCCGAAAATACCCCATTCACGCTGTTTGGCCCGTTTGTCCACTGAAATGGCAACAAAAAGTTAAACCAACCATACCGGGATGATCCCCAACCTCTTTGGGATGCCCCGATAAATTTTTCGGCCCACAGCACACCTGTACCCCAGGTCCACCCGAAAAATCGTGGGCTATAGTACACCAATTTGGCCCAAAAATTCTCCGTTCGCATAGTTTTGCTCATTTATCCAACCAAATATCAACTAAAAATTATGGGCTATAGCACACCAAGTTGGCCCAAAACTGCTATGTTTGCATCATTTCGCTAGTTTGTCCGTTCAAATGGCCACGTAAAATAAAATGGACCACACTGGGATAATCCCAACCTCCTTGGCATCCCCTGATAAATTTTCGACACACAGCTTGCCCGAACACCAAGCCCACCCCCAAAACCGTGGGCTATAGCACACTGATTAGGCCCGAAAATGCCCCATTTGCGCTGTTTTGCCCGTTTGTCCTGCCGAATGGCCACAAAAAATAAAACGAACCACATTGGATGAACTCCAACCTTCCTTGCATACCCCGGTCAATTTTTAGCCCACAGCCCGCCGAACCCTAGGCTTGCCCCCAAAACTGTGGGCTATTGCATACCAATTTTCCCCAAAAATTCCCAGCATGTGCCGTCTTGCCTATTTGTCCACCCAAATGACTGCGAACAATTAAACGGACCATACTAGGATGATCGCTAACCTCCCTGGCATGACTTGATCGAATTTTGGCCCACAGCATGCCCGAACCCCGAGCCCACCCTCGAAACTATGGGCTATAGCATACTGATTTTGCCCAAAAATGCACCATTCGCACCACTTCGCCCGTTGTCCATCCAAATGGGCACAAAAAATTAAATGGACTATACTGGGAAGATCCCTAACCTCCCTGGCATACCCCAGTCAATTTTTAGCCCCCAGCATGCCCGGACCCCGGGTCCAACCACCAAATAGTAGGCTATAGCACATCGATTTGGCCTAAAAATACCCCATTCCCACTGTTTCGCCTGTTTATTCACCCAAATGGCCACAAAAAAATAAACGGACCACACTAAAAAGATTCATAACCTCTCTGGTATGCCCCGATTGATTTTTAGCCCACAACACGCTCGAACCCCGGGGCCACCCTCGAAATCGTGGCTATATCAGATCGATTTAGCCCTAAAATGCCCTGTTCTATTCGTTTTGCCGGTTTGTCCACCCGAACGGCTACAAAAAAATTAAATGGACCACATTGGGATGATCCTCAACCTCTCTGGCATGCCTCGATTGATTTTTGGCCCATAGCATGCCCGAAACTCGGGCTCACCCTCAAAATCGTGAGCTATAACACACCGATTTTACCTAAAAAAGCCCTGTTCATGCTGTTTCGCCCATTTGTCAACCTAAATGGCCACGAAAAATTAAAAAAACTACACTCGGATGATTCTCATCCTCCCTGGCATGCCCCAATCTATTTTTGGCCCACAGTATGCGTGGACCCTAGGCCCACTCCTAAAACCTAGGGCTATAGCTCAGCGATTGAGCCCAACAATTCCCTGTTCGCACTATTTTGCCCCTTTGTCCACCAAAATAGCTACGAAAAATTGAACGGACCACACTGGGAAGATCCCCAACCTCCCTGGCATGCCTGAATAGATTTTAGGCCCATGACATGCTCGGACCCTAGGCCCACCCCTGAAACCGTGGGTATAACTCACCGATTTGGCCCAAAAATGTCCCATTTGAGCCGTTTCGCTCGTTTATCCTCCCAAATGGCATGAAAAAATTAAACTGACCACACTGGGATGATCTCCAACCTCCCTAGCACACCTCGATCAATTTTTGGCCCACTGAACACCCAAACCCCGGGCCCACCCCTAAAATCATGGCTTACAACACACTGATTTGGCCTAAAAATGCCCCATTCGTGCAGTTTCACCCATTTGTCCACCCAAATAGTCACGAAAAATTAAACGGATCATATTGGGACAATACCCAACCTCCTTGGCATGTCTCAATTGATTTTTGGCCCACAGTATGCTTGGGCCCCGGGCCCACCCCCAAAAGCATGGGCTATTGCATAACGATTTGGCCCAAAAATGCCCTGTTCGTGGTGTTTCACCCGTTTATTAACCCAAATGGCCACAAAAAAATAAATGAACCATACTGGGAGGATTCCCAACCTCCCTGGCATGCCTCAATCGATTTTCGTCCCACAACACGTCCGAACCCCAAGACCACCCCCAAAATTATGGCTATAGCACATTGATTTTGCCCGAAAAAGCCTCGTTCAAGCCGTTTTGCCCGTTTGTCAACCCAAATGGCCACAAAAATTTAAATGGACCATACCGGGATGATCCCCAAATTCCCTGGAATGCCTCGCTCAATATTTAGCCCACAGCATGCCCAGACCCCAAGGCCACCCCTAAAACCGTGGGCTATCGCATACCGATTTGGCTCAAAAATGCCCTGTTCGTGTCGTTTTGCCCGTTTGTTAACCCAAATGGCCACAAAAAATTAAATGGACCACACTGGGATGATCTCCTATGTCCCTGGTATGCCCGAATCAATTTTTGGTCTAGAGCACGCTCGGACCCTGGGCCCACCCCTAAAATCAAGGGTTATAGCGCAATGATTTAGCTCGAAAATGCCTTGTTCGCCCCGTTTCGCCTGTTTGTCAACTCGAATAACCATAAAAAATTAAATGGGCCACACTGGAAAGACCCTCAACCTCCCTGGCATGCCCCAGTTGATTTTTGGCCCACTGCACGCTCGGACCCCACCCTCAAAATCATGGGCTATAGTACACGTATTTAATCCTAAAATGCCCCATTAGCACCATTTGGCTCGTTTGTCCACCCAAATAGCGACAAAAAATTAAACGGACCACACTAGGACGATCCCCAACCTCCCTAGCATGACTCGGTCGATTTTTGACCCACAGCACGCCAGGACCTCGAGCCCGCCCTCGAAATCGTGGGCTATAGCACATTGATTTTGCCCGAAAATGCTCTATTCATGCCGTTTGCCCCATTTTCCCACCCAAATGGCAATAAAAAGTTAAACCGACCATACTGGGATGATCCCTAACCTCTCTGGGACCCTGGGCCCGCCCAAAAATGCCCCACTCGCGCCGTTTCACCCGATTGTCAATCTAAATAGCCACGAAAAATTAAATGGTCCGATCAATTTTTGGCCCAAAGCATGCCCGGACCTCAGTTCCACTCCAAAACCATGGGCTATAGCACTCCGATTTACCCCGAAAATGTCATGTTGGCATCGTTTTGGCAATTTTAATAGACATAAAAAATTAAATGGAGCAGACTAGGATGATCCTCAACCTCCCTGGCACATGCCGATCAACTTTTGGCCCACATCATGCCCGGACCCTAGGCCCACCCCCAAAATATTTTGCTATAGCACATCAATTTGGCCCGAAAATACCCCGTTTATGCCATTTTGCCCGTTCGTCCACCCAAATGGCCACAAAAAATTAAATGGACCACACTGGACCTAGCCCCAACCTCCCTGGCATGCCCTAGTTGATTTTCAGCACACAAAATGCCCGAACCCCGGTCTCTCCCCCAAAATCGTAGGCTATAGCACTCCAAGTTTGCCCAAAAATGCTATATTCGCGCCGTTTCACCAGTTTGTCCACCCAAATGGCCACAAACAATTAAACGGACCACACTGGGATGATTCCCAACCTCCGTGGCATGTCTCAGTTAATTTTTAGCCCACAACATGCCCGGACTCCGAGCCCACCCCCAAAACCGTGGGTTACAACACACCGATTTGGCCCAAAAATGCTCTGTTCGAGCTGTTTCGCTGTTTGTCCACCCAAATAGCCACAAGAAATTAAACAGACCATATTGGGATGATCCCCAACATCCCAGGCACGCTCCGATCAATTTTTGGCCAACATCACACTCGAACCCCAAGCCCACCCCCAAAATCATGGGCTATAGCACACCAAATTTAGCTCGAAAATGCCCCATTTGTGCTGTTTTGCCCCTTTGTCCACCCAAATGGCCATGAAAGCTTAAACAAACCATACTGGGATGATCTCTAAACTCCCTGGCATGCCTCATTCCATTTTTGACCCATATCATGCTCGAACCCCGGGCCCACCCCCAAAATCGTGGGCTATAATACACTGATTTAGCTTGAAAATGCTACGTTTGTGCTGTTTCTCTAGTTTGTCCACCAAAATAGCCACGAAAAACTAAACGGATCATACTAGGACGATCCCCAACCTCTCTGGCATGCCCCGGTCGATTTTAAGCCAACAACACTCTTGCACCCCCTTGAATCATGGGCCATAGCACATCGATTTGGCCCGAAAATGCCCCGTTCGAGCTGTTTCACCAATTTGTCCACCCAAATAGCCATAAAAAATTAAATGGGCCCCACGGGATGATCCCCAACCTTCCTGGCATGCCCCGATCAATTTTTTGCCCACAACACGCCCAGACCCCGGGCTTACCGTTGAATCCAGGGGCTATTTCACACCAATTTGGCCCGAGAGTGTCCCGTTCACGTTATTTCGCCTGTTTGTCCATCTAAAAGGCCACAAAACCATCATACCCCTGGCCCAACCCAAAATCGTAGGATATATCACACCGATTTGGCCCAAAAATGCCCCGTTCGCACTATTTCGGCCGTTTGTACACCCAAATCGACACGAAAAATTAAACAAACCATAATGGGACGATCCCTAACCTTCCTAGCCCCGTTCACACCATTTCACATGTTTGTCCACCCAAATGGCCATGAAAAATTGAACAAACTACAGTGGGATGATCCCCATCCTCACTGGCATGCCCCGATCTATATTTAGCCCACAGCACGCCCGAACCCTAGGCGCACTCCCAAAATCGAGGGCTATAGTGCAGTGATTTGGCCCAAAAATGCCCCGATCGCGTTGTTTCGCCTGTTTGTCCAGCCGAATGGGCTATAGCACACCGATTTGTCCCAAAATTACTCTGTTTACGCTATTTCACCCGTTTGTAGCCCCAAATGGCCACAAAAAATTAAACCACCACACTGGGATTAATCTCATCCTCCCTGGTATACCTCGATGGATTTTTGGCCCATACCACATCGGGGCCCCGGGCCTATTCCCAAAATCGTGGATATAGAACACCAATTTGGTTTGAAAATGCCCCGTTCACCATTTCGCCTGTTTGTCCACCCAAATGGCTATGAAAAATTAAACAGACCATGCTAGGATGATCCCCAAACTCCCTGGCATTCCTCGATCGATTTTCAACCCACAGTACGCCCGGACCCCCAGCCTGCCTTCAAAATCGTGGGCTATACCACATTGATTTCGCCCAAAAACACCCCTTCGCACCGTTTCACCCGTTTGTCCACCCAAATGGCAAAGAAAAATTAAACGGAACATACTAGGACAATCCCCAACCTCCCTGGCATGCCTCGATCGATTTTTAGCCCACACCACTCCCAGACCCCACCCCGCCCCCAAAAATTGTGGGCTATAGCACACTGATTTGGTCCAAAAATACCCCGTTCGCGCTGTTTTGCCCATTTCTCCACCCAAATGGACACAAAAAATTAAACAAACCACATTGGGATGATCCCCAACCTCCCTGACATACCCCGGTCAATTTTTTTCCCACAGCACCTCGAACCCTGGGCTTGCCCCCAAAATCATGGGCTATAGCACACCGATTTGGATAGAAAATGCCCCATTTACGCCTTTTCGCCAGTTTGTCCAACCAAATAGTGAAGACAAATTACACGAACCACACTGGGTCATTCCCCAACCTACCTGGCATGCCCTGGTCAATTTTTGGTCCATAACATGCCCTTCCCTCGGGCCCAACCCCAAAATCATGGGTAATAGCACATCGATTTGGTCCAAAAATGCCCTATTCATGCCATTTCACCCATATGTCCATCTAAATGGCCACAAAAAATCAAACGGACCATACTGGGATAATCCCCCAACCTCCCCGACATGCCCCAATTGATTTTTGGCCCACAGCAAGCTCGAACCCTAGGCTCACCCCCGATACCGTGGGATATAGCACACTGATTTGGCCTAAAAATGCCCCGCTGCCGTAGTTTCTCCCATTTGTCCACCTAAATGGCCACAAAAACTTAAATGGACCATACTGGGATGATCCCCAACCTCCCTGGCATGGACCGGTCAATTTTCAGCCCACAGCACACTCGGACCCCAGGGACGCCCCTAAAACAGAAGGCCATAGAACACCGATTTGACTCGAAATTGCCCAGTTCGCGCCGTTTCATCCGTTTGTCCACCTACATGGCGACGAAAGATTAAATGAACCAAACTAGAATGATTCCTAACATTTCTGGAATGCCTCGATCAATTTTTTCCAACCCTTGAAATCGTGGGCTATAGTACACCGATTAGGCTCGAAAATGCCCCGTTCGTGCCGTTTCGCCCGTTTGTCCACACAAATGGCCACTAAAAATTAAACTAACAACACCGTGATGATCCCCAACCTCCCTGGCACATCCTGGTCAAGTTTTGGCCCACAACACACTTGGACCCCAGGCCTACCCCCAAAAACGTTGGCTATAGCACCCTAATTTGGCCCGAAAGTGTCCCGTTCGCGGCGTTTCTCCCGTTTGTCCACTCAAATAGCATAAAAAATTAAAATGAACCACACTGGGAAGACCTCCAACCTCCCTGGAATGCCCCGGTCAAATTATGGCACATAGCACGCCCGGACCCCGAGCCCATACTCTAAATCCGTGGGCTATAAAACACCTATTTAGCCCGAAAATGCCCCATTCTCGCCGTTTTACTCGTTTGTCTACACAAATGGCCACGAAAATTAAATGGACTACACTGAGATAATCCTTAACATCCTTGGGCTGCCCCGGTCGATATTTTGTGCACAATACACCCAGAAACCGGGCCCACCACAATACCGTGGGTTGTAGTACACCAATTTAACCCAAAAATACCCCGTTCGCACCGTTTCGCCTGTTTGTCTCCTCAATAACTAGAAAAAATTAAATGGACAATACTGGGATGATTCCCAACCTCCCTGGCATGCCCTAGTTGATTTTTGGTCGAATTACACCCGGACCCTAGGCCCACCCCCAAAACCATGGGCTATAGCACACCGATTTGGCCCGATAATGTCTCGTTTGCGTTATTTCACCCATTTGTCCACTCAAATGGCCATGAAAACTTAAAAAGACCACACTGGGATGATCCCCAATCTCTTTTGAACACCCTGGGCAATTTTTGGCCCAAAGTACGCCTAGACTCCTGGCCCAATCCCAAAATCGTGGGCTGTAGCAACCGATTTGGCCCGAAAATGCCACGTTCGCGCCGTTTTGCACATTTATCCACTCAAATGGTCATAAAAAATTAAACAGAACATACTGGGATGACCTCCATACTCCCTAGACCATCCTAAAAACAGTGGGCTATAGCACCGATTTGGTCCGAAAATACCCCGTTCGTGCCATTTTGTCCGTTTGTCCACCCAAATGGCCACAAAAAAATTAAATGGACCACATTAGGATGATCTCTAACCTCCCTAGTATGCCCCAATCAATTTTAAGCCCACAACACGCCCGAACCTGGGCCCACCCCCGAAACTGTGGGCTATAGCGCACAATTTAACGCAAAAATTCCCCGTTCGCGATGTTTCGCCCGTTTGTCCACCCAAATGACCACAAAAAATTAAACGGACCACACTGGGAAGATTATCAACCTCCCTAGCACGGCCCGATCTATTTTTAGCCTACAGTACGCTCGGACCCCGAGCCCACCCCCGAAATCGTAGGCTATAGATCACTGACTTAGCCCAAAAATGCTCCATTCACGTTGTTTCGCCAGTTTATCCCCCCAAATGACCACAAAAAATTAAAAATACCTTATTAGGATGATCTCCAAACTCCCTGGCACGCCCCGGTCGATTTTACTCCCACAGCTCTTTGAGAACCCATGCCCACCGCCAAAATTGTAGGCTATAGTACACCGTTTAGGCTAAAAAATGACATATTTTTGTCGTTATACCTGTTTGTCTACCCTAATGGCCACGAAACATTAAACGGACCACACTGGGATGATCCCCAACCTCCCTAGTATACCCCGTTCATGCCATTTTGTACGTTTGTCCACCCAAATGGCCACAAAAAAATTAAATGGACCATATTAGGATGATCGCTAACCTCCCTAGTATGCCCCAATCAGTTTTCAGCCCACAACACGCCCGGACCCTGGTCCCACCCCCGAAACCGTCGTATAGCACATCGATTTGGTCCGAAAATGCCCCGTTCGCACTATTTTGCCCATTTGTCCACACAAATGGCCATAAAAAATTAAATGAATGACATTGGGATGATCCCCAACCTCCTTGGAATGCCCCTACTAATTTTAGCTCACAGCATACCAGGACCCCAGGCCCACCCCAAAACCGTCGGCTATAGCACACCGATTTACCCCAATAATTCTATGTTCGCGCTGTTTCACCCGTTTGTCCACGCAAACGACCACGAAAAATTAAATGGACTACACTGGGATGATCCTCAACCTCCCTGGCACACCTTGATCGATTTCAATCTACAGCACACCCGAACCACGGACCCACCCTCCAAAACCGTGGCCTATAGCACACCGATTTGGCCTGAAAATACCCCATTCGTGCTGTTTTGCTCCTTTGTCAACCCAACTGGCCACGAAAAATAAAATGAATAACACTGGACGATCTCTAACCTCCTTGGCACGTCCTGATTAATTTTTAGCCCTCAGCATGCTCGGATCCCGGCCCACCCCCAAAACCGTGGGCAATAGCACACCGAGTTGGCCCGAAAATGCTCCGTTCGTGCCGTTTCGCTAGTTTGTCCACCCAAATGGCCACAAAAAATTAAACGGACCATATTGGGATGATCCTCAACTCCCTGGCATGTCCCAGTCAATTTTTAATCCACAGCACCCCTGGACCCCGGGTCCACCCTCAAACCACGGGGCTATAGCACATCGATAAGGCTCGAAAATACCCCATTCACACCGTTTTACCCATTTGTCCACTTAAATGGCCACAAAAAATTAAACGGACCACACTGAGATGATCCCCAACCTCCCTGGCATACCCTGGTCAATTTTTGGCCCATAACACACTTGTACCCCAGGCCCACCCCTAAAATCGTGGGCAATAGCACACCGATTTAGCCCAAAATTGCACCTTTCACACTGTTATGCCCGTTAGTCCTGCCAAATTGCCACAAAAAATTAAATGGACCATACTGCGATGATCCCCAACCTCCTTGGAATATCTCGATCAATTTTTTGACTACGACACGTCGAAACCCCAAGCCCACCCCTAAAACTGTGGGCTATATCACACTGATTTGGCTCGAAAATGCCCCGTTTGTGCCGTTTCGCACGTTAGTTCACTCAAATAGACACAAAAAATTAAACGGACCATATTGGAATAATCCCCAACCTCCCTGGAATGCCCCGGTATAATTTTGGCCCACAGCACCCCAGGACCTCGGCCCCACCCCCTAAACTGCGAGCTATAACACAATGATTTAGCCCGAAAATGCCCCATTCGTGCCATTTTGTCCATTTGTCCACCCAAATGGCAACCACAAAAAATTAAACGGACCACACTAGGATGATCTCCAACCATCCTATCACGTTCGTGTCGATTTTCGACCAACAGCATGCCTAGACCTTGGACGACCCCCGAAACCATGGGCTATAGCACACCAATTTGGCCCGAAAATTCCCCGTTTGTGCTGTTTCAACCATTTGTCCACCTAAATGGCCACAAAAAATTAAACGGTCCACACTTGGATGATTCGTAAACTCCATGGCATGACCCCATCAATTTTTTGCTCACAGCGCGCCAGGACCCCGGGCCCACCCCCAAAATTGTGGGTTATTACACACCGATTTCGCCCAAAAATCCCTCATTCGTGCCATTTTGTCTGTTTTCCCACCCAAATAGTCACAAAATATTAAACGTACCACACTGCGATGATCCCCAACTCCCTGGCATGCCCCCGTCGATTTTCGACCAACAGCACGCCCGAACCTCGAGCCCACAGCTGAAAACATGAGCTATAGCACATCAATTTTGCCTGAAAATGCCCTGCTCATGCCGTTTTGCTCGTTTGTTTACCCAAATAACCATAAAAAATTAAACAGACCATACTAGGATGATCCTCAACCTCCCTGGAATGTCCTGACCAATTTTTGGACCATAGAATAAACGAACCCCAAGCCCAACTCCAAAATTAAAGGCTATAACATACCGATTTAGCTAAAAAATGCCCCATTTGCGCTGTTTTGCCTGTTTGTCCACCCAAATGGCCACGAAAAATTTAACGGACCACAGTGGGATGGTCCCCAACCTCCTTGGCATGCCCCGATCAATTTTTTGACCCTCAGCATGCCAGGACCCTAGCCCACCCCCAAAACCATGGGCTATAGCACATCGATTTGGCCCAAAAATTCCCCGTTTATGCCATTTTGTCTACCCAAATGGACACAAAAAACTAAACGGGCCACATTGGGATGATCCTCTACCCTCCTGACATACCCCAGTTGATTTTCAACGTACAGCACGCCCAAACCCCGGGCCCACCTCCAAAACCATGGGCTATAGCACACCGATTTATCCTAAAAATGCCTCGTTCGCACCGTTTTGCATGTTTTTCCATAAAAATAGACACAAAAAATTAAACAGAGTAAATTGGAACGATCCCCAACCTCCCTGGCATGCCCAATCAATTTTTGTCCCACAGCCGCCCAGACACGGCCACTCCCATAACCGTAGGCTATAGCACATAGAGTTTGCCCGAAAATGCCCCATTCACACTGTTTCTCCCGTTTGTCCACCCAAATAGCCATGAAAAATTAAACTGACCACGCTACAATGATCACTAACCTCCCTGGCCTTCCTCGGTCAATTTTCGGCCCACAACACGTTCGGACCCCAACCCCACCCCCGAAACCCTAAGCTATAACACACCAATTTGGCCCTAAAATACCTTGTTCATACTGTTTCACGAATAGGGCGAATGGGGTCAATTCGTAGGCTCTAGCACTTCGATTTGGACCAAAAGCTCCCCATTTGCACCGTTTCGCCTGTCTAACCACGGGCAATTTTCGACCTACAGCACGCCCGGACCCAGGGTCCATCCCCAAAATCGGGGACTATAGCAATCCAATTTGGCACGAAAATGCCCCGTTCACGCTGTTTTGCCTATTTGTCCACCCAAATGGTTAATAAAAGTTAAACGGACCACACTGGGATGATCCAAACCTCCCTGGCATGTCCCAGCAAATTTTTGGCCTACAGATTGCCCGGAACCCAGGCCCACCCCCAAAACCGTGGGCTATAGCACACCGATTTAGCCTAAAAATGCCCTATTCATGCCATTTTGCTTGTTTGTCCATCCAAATGGCCACGAAAAATTAAATGAACTACACTGGATTGATCCCAATCATCTTGGCATGCCCAGATAGATTTTGGCCCACATCACTCCTGAAACCCGAGCCCACTCCTAGACCCGTGGGCTATAGCACACCAATTTGGCCCCAAAACACCCCGTTCGTGCCGTTTCCTCCCTTTGTCCACCCAAATATCCATAAAAAATTAAACAGACCACACTGGGATGATCCCAACCTCCCTGTCATGCCTCGATCGATTTTTTGGCCCACATCATGACTGAATCCTGAGCCCACCCCTAAAATCGCAGGCTATAGCACTCTGAATTGGCCCGAAAACTCCCCGTTCGCGCTGTTTTGCCCGTTTATCCACCTAAATGGCCACGAAAAATTGAATAAACAACACTGGGTTAATCTCCAGCCTCTCTGGCATGCCCTGATAGATTTTCGGCCTACAACACGCCTGGATCCCGGGCCCAGACCCAAACTCGTGGGCTATAGCAGACCAATTTGGCCCAAAAATGCCCCATTCGCGTTATTTCACCCGTTTGTGCACCCGAATGACAACAAAAAATTAAACAAACCATACTAGGATGACCACAACCTCCATGGAATACCCTGATCGATTTTTTTCCCACAACACGCCCAGATTCTAGGCCCACCCGCAAAATTGAGGGTTATAGCGCAATGATTTGGCCTGAAAATGCTCCATTAGAGTTGTTTCACCCGTTTGTCCACCAAAATGGCCACGAAATATTAAACGAACCACACTGGGAAGATCCCTAACCTAACTAGCATGCCCAGTCAATTTTTGTCCCATAGCACACCCGAACCCCAGTCTCACCCCCAAATTCGTTGCTTATAGCACACTGATTGGGCTGGAAAATCCCCAATTCACACTGTTTTGCCCATTTATCCACCCAAATGGCCATAAAAAATTAAATGGACCATACTAAGATGATTCCTAACCTCCCTAGCATGCGTCGATCAATTTTCGGCCCACAGAATGCCGGAACCCTGGGCCCACCCCCAAAACCTTGGGCTAGAGCATACTGATTTTTCCTGAAAATGCCCCATTCGTGCCACTTCGCCTGTTGTCCACCCAAATGGACATAAAAAATTAAATGGACCATACTGGGAAGATCCCTGGCCTTCCTGGCATGCCCCGGTCGATTTTCAGCCCCCAGCATGCCCGGACCCCGGGTCCAACCACGAAACCGTAGGCTATAGCACACCGATTTGGCCTAAAAATGCCACGTTTGTGCTGTTTCGCCCGTTTGTCCACCCGAGTGGCCTTGAAAAATTAAACGGACCACACTAGGAAGATTCACAACCTCCCTGGCATGCCCCAATCAGTTTTCAGCCCACAGCACGCCCGAACCCTAGGCCCACCCCCAAAATCGTGGCTATAACACACCGATTTGGCTAGAAAATGACCCGTTCAAGCTGTTTTCCACGTTTGTCCTCCCAAATGGCAAGAAAAAATTTAACGGACCACACTGGGGTGATCCCCAACCTCCTTGGCATACCCCGGTCAATTTTTGACCCACTGAATTTTGAACTCGGGGCAACCCACAAAATCATTGCCTATAGCACACCGATTATGCTCGAAAATACCCAGTTCATGCCTTTTCACCCGTTTGTCCACCAAAATGGCCACAAGAAATTAAACGGACCATACTGGGTCGATCCACAACCTCCTTGGCATGCCTCGATTGATTTTCGGCCAACAGCACGGCCAGACCCCGGGTACACCCCTGAAATCGTGGGCTATAGCACACCATATTGGCCCAAAAATGCGTTACATGTTTCGTTTCGACTGTTTGTCCACCCAAATGGCCACTAAAAATTAAATGGACCATATTGGGATGATCCCCAACCACCTTGGCATGCCCAGATCGATTTTTGACCCACAACACGCCTGGATCCCAGGCCCACCCCTAAAATCGAGGTCTATAGTGCAGCAATGCAGCCCAAAATGCCACGTTTGAACCATTTTGCTCCCAAAATCGTGGGCTATAGCATATCAATTCAGCTCGAAAATGCCCTTTTCAAGCCGTTTCACCCGTATCTCCACCCAAATAGCCACAAAAAATTAAATGGACTATATTGGGATGATCCCCTACCTCCCTGGCAAGCTCCGATCAAATTTTAGCCCACAGCAAGCCCAGACCCAGGAACCACCCCAAAACCATGGGCTATAGCACACTATTTTGGCCTAAAAATACCCCGTTTGCGCCATTTCGCCCGTTTGTCCACCCAAATGGCCACGAAAAATTAAATGGACCATACTGGAAATATCCCCAACCTCCCTAACATGGCCTGATCAATTTTCGGCCTACAACACGCCCAGACCCTGGGCCCATCCCTGAAACCGTGGGCTATAGCACATCAATTTGGCTCGAAAATGCCCCAGTCGTGCTGTTTTGCCTGTTTGTCCATCCAAACATCCACGAAAAATCAAATGGACCACACTGGGATGATCCCCAATCTCCCTGGCATACGCTGATTGATTTTTGGCCCACAGCACACCCGAACCCCATGCCCACCAATAAAATCATGGGCTATGACACATCAATTTTTCCCAAAAATGGCCCATTCTCATCGTTTCGCCCATTTTCCCACCCAAATAGCCATGAAAAATTAAATGGACTACACTGATTTTTCCCAAAAATGTCCGATTTTTGCTGTTTTACTCATTTGTCCACCCAAATGGCCATGAACAATTAAACGGACCATACTAGGACGATCTCTAACCACACTGGAATGCCTTGGTCATTTTTTGGCCCACAATATGCCCGGACCCCGGGCCCATCTCCGAAACTGTGGGCTATATAGCACACCAATTTTTCCCCAAAATGCTCCGTTTACGCCGTTTTGCCCATTTATCCACCCAAATGGCCATGAAAAATTAAACCGACCACACTGATATGATGCAAAATATCTCTAGCATACATTGGTCAATTTTTGGCCTACAGCATGCTTAGATCCCAGGCCAACCTCCAAAATCGTGGGCTATAGCACACCAATTTAGATCGAAAATGCCTTGTTCGCGTCGTTTCACCCATTTTTCCACTCAAATGGCCACAAAATATTAAACGGACCATACTAGGATGATTCTTAAACTTCCTGGCATTTCTCGGTGGATTTTTCACCCACAGTACGCCCGGACTCTGGACCAACCCTGAAAATGTGGGCTATAGCACATCTATTTGGCATAAAAATGCCCCGTTTATCCTGTTTTGCTCGTTTGTCCACCCAAATGGCTAATAAAAAATAAACCTGGCATGCCCCTATTATTTTTGGCCCACAACACACTTTGACCCCGTGCCCACCCCAGAAAATGTGGGCTATAGCACACCGATTTGGCCTGAAAATGCCTTGTTCGCGCCGTTTCATCCATTTATCCATCCAAATAGCCACAGAAAATTAAACGGACCACAAAAGGATGATCCCCAACTTCCCTGGAATGCCCCTGTCAATTTATTGTCCACACCACGCTCGGATCCTGTGGTATCCCCCGAAACCATGGGCTATACCACCCCGATTTGGCCAGAAAACACCCCGTTCGCACCGTTTTGCTCGTTTGTCCACCCAACTGTCCATAAAAAATTACACAGACCATACTGGGTTTATCCCCAACCTACTTGGCTTGCCCAAATCCATTTTCATCCCAGTGCACTCCCAGACCTCAGGCCTACCCCCAAAATCGTGGGCTATATCACATTTCACTCGTATGTCAACCCAAATGGACATGAAAAATTAAACAGACCACACTGGAAAGATCCCAACCTTCCTGGAATGCCTCAATAAATTTTTGGCCCACATAATGCCCGGACCCCAGGCCCACCCCCAAAATCGTGGGATATATCACACCGATTTGGCTCAAAAATGCCCCGTTAGTACCGTTTCAGACGTTTGTCAACCCAAATGGCCAAAAAAATTAAATGGACCACACTGGGATGATCCCCAATCTCCCAGGCATTCCCCGATTGATTTTCAACCCATAGCATGCCCGGACCCTGTGGCTACCCCTGAAACAATGGGCTATAGCACATCAATTTTGCTCGAAATTGCCCAGTTCGCGCCGTTACATCCGTTTGTCCACCCAAATGGCCACAAAAAATTAAACGGACCACAGTAGGATGATCCCCAACCTCCCTGGTATGCCTCAATTGACTTTTGGTCCATAACATGCCTGGACCCTGGGCATACCCTCAAAACCATCGGCTATAGCTTACCGATTTGGCGAGAAAATGCCCCATTTACTCTATTTCGCCCGTTTTTCTACCCATATGGCCACAAATAATTAAATGAACCATACTTAGGTGATTCCCAACCTCCCTGGCATGCCTCGGTCGATTTTCGGCCTTTAGTACGCCCGGACCCTGGGCGCACCCCTGATAGGACATCGATTTGGCTCTAAAATGCCCTGTCCACGCAGCTTCGCCCGTTTGTCTACCCAAATAGCCATGAAAAATTGAACAACCACTCTGGGATGATCCCCAACCGCCCTAGCACACACAGGTCAATTTTTGGCCCATAGCACGCCCAAACACCAGGCCCACTCTCAAAATTGTGGGCTATAGCACACCGATTTAACCCAAAAATACCCTGTTCATGCTTTTTCGCTCGTTTGTCCCCACAAATGGCCACAAAAAATTAAATGGACCACACTCGGCTGATCCCCAATCTCCTTTGCATGCCTCATTCAATTTTTCACCACAGCATGTAGAAACCCCGAGCCCACCCCCAAAATCATGGGCTGTAGCACATCGATTCAGCCCAAAAATGCCTTGTTCGTGCTGTTTTACTCGTTTATCCCGCCAAATAGCCACAAAAAATTAAATGAACCACACTGGGATAATTCCCAACCTCTCATAGCACGCCCATACCCTGGGCCCACCACAAAATCATGGGCTATAGCACATTGATTTGGCCCAAAAATGCCCCGTTCGCGTTGTTTTGCCCTTTTGTCCACCAAAATAGCCACAAAATTAAAAAGACCACACTGGGATGATCCCCAATATCCCTAGCATGCCCTGGTCAGTTTATGGCATACAACACACTCGAAACCTGGGTCCACCCAAAAACTGTTGGCTATAGCACACCTATTTGGGCTGAAAACACCCCGTTCGTGTTGTTTCGCCCGTTTGTCCACACAAATGGCCACGAAAAATTAAATGGACCACACTGGAATGATCCCCAAACTCCCTAGCATGCACCGACCAATATTTTGCCCAAAACACGCCCAGAACCAAAGCCAATCCCAAAACTGTGGGCTATAGCACATAGATTTGGCTCGACAATTCTCCGTTCAGGTCATTTCGCCCGTTTGTCCACCCAAATTGCCACAAAAAATTAAAAAAATCACAATGGGATGATCTCTAACCTTAATGGGATGCCCTAATTGATTTTTGGCTCATAACACGCCCGAAACTTGGGCCCACCCTCAAAATCGTGGGCTATAGCACACCGATTTAGGTCAAAAATGACCTGTTCGCGCCGTTTCACCCATTTGTCCACCCAAATGGCCACAAAAAATTAAGAGGACCATACTGGGAAGATCTCCAATCTAATTGGTAGGCCCCGATCAATTTTTGGCTGACAGCATTCCCGAACCTCGGTCCCACCCTCGAAATCGTAGGCTATGGCTCACCGATTTGGCTTGAAAATACCCCGTTCGCTGTTTTGATCCTATGTCCACCCAAATTACCATGAAAAATTGAACGGACCACATTAGGACTATCCCATACCTTCTTGGAATGGCCCGGTCAATTTTTGGCCCACAGCACGCCTAGATAACGGGCCTACCCTAAAAATTATGGGCAATAGCAACACGATTTGGCTTGAAAATGCCCCATTCGCACCGTTTCGGCCGTTTGTCCACCGAAACGGCCATAAAAAAATTAAAGGGAACACATTGGGAAGATGCCCAACCTCCCTGACATGCCTCGGTCGATTTTTGGCCCATTACACGCTCGAACCCCGAGCCCACCCCCAAAATCGTGGGCTATAGCACACCAATTTTCCCTGAAAATGCCCCATTTGTGCCGTTTCTCCCGTTTGTCCATCCAAATGGCCAAGAAAAATAAATGGACCACAATGGGAAGATCCCCAACTTCCCTGGCATGCCCCGATCAATTTTTAACCCACAGCACGCCCAGAACCCATTCCCACCCCCAAAACCGTGGGCTATAGCACACCGATTTGGCACAAAAAAGCCTTGTTTGTGCTGTTTTGCCCGTTTGTTCACCCAAATCGGCACAAAAAACTAAACATACCACACTGGGATGATCCCTAACCTCCCTAACATACCCCGGTCGATTTTTAGCCTACAACACTCTCGGACTCCGAGCCCACCCCCGAAATCATGGGCTATAATAGCACATCAATTTGCCCCGAAAATGCCCCGTTCTCGCTGTTTCACCAGTTTGTCCACCTAAATGGCGACAAAAAATTAAATAGACCACATTGGGATGATCCCCAACCTCCCTAGCATGCCTCAGTCAATTTTTGTCCTATAGCATACTCAAACCTAAGGCCCACCCCCAAAACCGTGGGCTATTATAGCTCATCGATTTTGCATGAAAATGCCCCATTCGTGTTGTTTTGCCTATTTGTCCACCCAAATGGCCATACAAAATTAAATGGACCATACTTGGACGTTTCCCAACCTCCCTGGTATGCCTCGGTCGATTCTCATCCCACAACACGCCCGAACCCCTGACCCACCCTAAAAACATAGGCTATAGCACACCGATTTAGCCCGAAAATGACCCATTCACTCCGTTTCACCCATTTGTCCATCCAAATGGCCACAAAAAATTAAACGGACCATACTGGGAAGATCCCCAATCTAACTGGTATGCCCTGATCAATTTTTGGCCCACTGCATGCCCGGACCTCGGTTCCATCCTCAAAATCGTAGGCTATGGCTCACCGATTTGGTTTGAAAATGCCCCGTTCGCACCGTTTTAACCATTTGTCCACCCAAATGGCCATGAAAAATTGAACGGACCATACTGGGATGATCCTAGACCTTCCTGGAATGCCCCGATTAAATTTTGGCCCATAGCACGCCTAGATAACGGGCCTACTCCAAAAACTGTGGGCAATAGCAATACGATTTATCTCGAAAATGCCCCATTCGCGCCGTTTCGGCCGTTTCTCCACCCAAACGGCCACAAAAAATTAAAGGGAACACACTGGGAAGATGCCCAACCTCCCTGGTATGCCCCAGTTGATTTTTGGCCCATTGCATGCTCGGACCCCGAGCCCACCCCCAAAACCATGGGCTATAGCACACCAATTTTGCCTGAAAATGCCCCATTTGTACCGTTTCTCCCGTTTGTCCATACAAATGGCCAAGAAAAAAATAAACGAACCACACTGGGATGATCCCCAACCTCCCTGGCATGCTCCGATCAATTTTTGACCCACAACATGCCCAGACCCCATTCCCACCCCCAAAATCGTGGGATATAGCACACCGATTTGGCCCAAAAATGCCTCTTTTGTACCGTTTTACCCATTTGTCCACCCAAATTGCTACGAAAAACTAAACATACCACACTGGGATGATCTCTAACCTCCCTAGCATGCCCCCGTTGATTTTTATCCTACAGCACGCTTGAACTCTGGGCCCACCCCCGAAATCATGGGCTATAATAGCATATTAATTTGCCTCAAAAATGCCCCGTTCTTGCTGTTTCACCTATTTGTCCACCCAAATGGCCACGAAAAATTAAATGGACCACATTGGGATGATCCCCAACCTCCCTGGCATGCCTCAGTCAATTTTCGTCCTATAGCATACTCAAACCTAGGGCCCACCCGCAAAACTGTGGGCTATAGCACACCAATTTAGCCCGAAAATGCCCCATTCAAGTTGTTTTGCCTATTTGTCCACCCAAATGGCCTTAAAAAATTAAATGAACCATACTTGGACGTTTTCCAACCTCCTTGGCATCTCCCAGTTGATTCTCGTCCCATAACTCGCCCGAACCCCTGACTCACCCCAAAAACATAGGCTATAGCACACCGATTTAGCCCGAAAATGTCCTGTTCGCGTCGTTTCGCTCGTTTGTCCACCCAAATGGCCATGAAAAATTAAACGGACAACACTGGGATGATCCCTAACCTTACTAGCATGCCCCAATCATTTTTTGGCCTACAGTACACCCTTACCCGGGCCTAGCCCCGAAACCGCGGGCTATAGCACATCGATTTGGCCAGAAAATGCCCCATTCGTGCTGTTTCGATTGTTTGTCCACCCAAACGGCCATAAAAAATTATACAGACCACAATGGGAAATCTCCAACCTTCCTGTCATGCGCCGATCAATTTTTGACCCACAGCATGCCCGGACCCTGAGTCCACCCTAGAAATCGTGGGCTATAGCTCATTGATTTGGCCCAAAAATTCCCCATTTTTGCCATTTCGCCCATTTGTCACCCAAATGGCCACGAAAATATAAATTGACCATACTGGGAAGATCTCCAACCTCCCTGGCATGCCCCAGTGATTTTTGGCCCACAGCACGCCCAGACCTCGAGCCCACCCCCAAAACCGTAGGCTATAGCTCATCGATTTGTCCCAAAAAGCCCCATTCACGCAATTTCGCCCGTTTGTCCACCTAAATGGCCACGACAAATTAAACAGACCATACTGGAAAGATCTCCAACCTCCCTGGAGCTCCCAAATTAATTTTTGGCCCACAGCACCCTCAGACCCTAAGCCCACTCCGAAAATCGTGGGCTATAACACACCAATTTGGCTGAAAAATGCCCCGTTCTTGCCTTTTTGCCCATTTGTCCCACCAAATGGACAAAAAACATTAAATGGACTACACTGAGATGATCCCCAACCTCCCTGGCATACCCCAGTTGATTTTTGGCCCCCAGAACACCTGGACCTCAGGCCCACCCTCCAAACCGTGGGCTATAGCTCACCAATTTAGTCTGAAAATGCCCCGTTCATGTCGTTTTGCCTGTTTATCCACCCAAATGGCCTTAAAAATTAAACGGACCATACTGAGATGTTCCCAAACCTATCTGGCACACCTCGGCCAATTTTTAGCCCACCACATGCCCAAACCCCGGGATTACCCCCGAAACCATGGGCTATAACACACTAATTTTTCTCGAAAATGCCCCGTTCACGCCGTTTTGCCGGTTTGACCACCCAAATAGCCATAAAAAAATTAAATGGACCACACTGGGTCAATCCCCAACCTCCCTGGCAAGCCCTAATTAATTTTTGGCACACAGCATGCCCTGAACTCGGACCGCCCCCGAAATCATGGGCTATAGCACACCGATTTGGCTCGAAAATGCCCAGTTTGCACTGTTTCACCCGTTTGACCACCCAAAATGCCATGAAAAATTAAACGGACCACACTGGGATGATCCCCAACCTACCTGGCATGCCTCGATTGATTTTTGGCCCACAACACGCTTAGACCCCGGTCGATCACCTAAAACCGTGGGCTATAGCACACCTAGTTAGCCCAAAAATGCCCCGTTCGAGTTTTTTCCCCCGTTTGTCCACCCAAATAGCCATGAAAAATTAAGTCGACCAAATTGAGATGATCCCCAACCTCCCTGGCAAGCCCCGGTCAATTTCGGCCTACAGCACGGCTGGACCCCAGGCTTGCCCCCCAAATTATAGGCTATAGCACACCGATTTAGCCCTAAAATGCCTCGTTCGTGCAGTTTCACCCGTTTGTCCACCCAAAAGGCGACAAAAAATTAAACGGACCACACTAGGTAGATCTCTAACCTCCCTGGCATGCCTCGATCAATTTTTGTCCCAGAGCATACCCTGACCTCAGGCCCACCCCAAAAATCATGGGCTATAGCACACCGATTTGGATCGAAAATGCATTGTTCGTGCCTTTTTACCCGTATGTCTACCTAAATGGCCACAAAAAATTAAACGGACCATACTAGGATGATCTCTAACATCCCTGGCATGCCACCATCAATTTTTGGCCCACAGCACGACGAACCTTGGGTCCACCCCAAAAACTGTGGGCAATAGCACACCAATATGGCCCGAAAATGCCCCGTTCATAATCTTTTTGCCTTTTCGTCCACCCAAATGTCCACAAAAATTTAATTGGACCATACTAGGAAGATCCCCAAACTCCCTGGCATGTCCCAGTCGATTTGTGGCCTACAAAATGCTTGGACCCCGTGCTCACACCCAAATCGTGGGCTATAACACACAGATTTGCCCTGTAAATGCCCCGTTCGAGCCGTTTCGTCCGTTTGTCCATCTAAATGGCCACGAAAAATTAAAAGAAACACACTAGGATGATTCCCAACCTCCATGACATGCCCTGGTCAATTTTTGGCCTACAGCTTTCCCGAACCCTGTGCCAACCCTTGAAATCGTGTGTTATAGCACACAGATTTAGCCCGAAAATGCCCCATTCACGCCGTTTCGCCCGTTTGTCTACCCAAATGGACACAAAAATTAAATGGACCAAACTAGAATGATCTCCAACCCACTGGCATGCCCCGATTATTTTTGCCCCACAGCATGCCCAGACACCAGGTCCAACCCCAAAACCGTGGGCTATAGCTTACCAATTTGGCCCAAAAATGTCCCGTTCGCGCCGTTTTGCCCGTTTCTCCACCCAAATGGCTGCAAAAAATTAAAAGGACCACACTAGGATGATCCCCAAACTCCTTGGCATGCCCCGGTTGATATTTGGCCCACAGCACGCCGAACCCAGGAGCACCCCCAAAACCTTGGGTTATAGCACCTCAATTTTGCTCGAAAATGCCCTATTCACTCCATTTTGCCTGTTTGTCCACACAAATTGCCACAAAAAATCAAATGGACCATACTAGGATGATCCCCGACTTCCCTACAATGCCCAGGTCAATTTTTTGCCCATAGTACGCTTGGACCTCGGGCCCGCCCCCGAAACTATAAGTTATAGCACACCAATTTATCCCGAAAAAGCCCTGTTCACAGCGTTTTACCCGTTTGTCCACCTAAATGGCCACAAAAAAATTAAATGAACCACACTAGGAAGATCTCCAACCTCCCTGTCATGCCCCGATCAATTTTTGTCCCACAGCACGTTTGGACCCCCGGCCCACCCCCTAAATTGTGGACTATAACACACTAATTTGGCCCAAAAATGGCCCGTTCGCATTGTTTCGCTCGATTATCCACACAAATAGCTATAAAAAATTAAACAAACCACACTATGACGATCCCCAACCTCCCTAACATGACCCAGTTAATTTTTCTCCCACAGCATGCCCAAACCTCGGGCCCACCCCAAAAACCATGGGCTATAGCACACCGATTTGGCCCAAAAATGACCTGTTCGCGCCGTTTTACCCATTTGTCCCCCCTAATGGCAACGAAAAATTAAACGAACCATACTAGGAGGATCCCCTACCTTCTGGTCATGCCCAATCAATTTTTAGACCATAGCACGCCCAAACCCCAAGCCCATCACAAAACCGTGGGCTAAAACAAACTAATTTGACTCGAAAATGCCACGTTTGTGCCGTTTAGCCCGTTTGTCCACCCGAATGGCCACGAAAAATTAAACGGACTATACTGGGATGATCCTTAACCACCATGGCATGCCCTGGTAGTTTTTTAGCCCTTAGCCCACCTAGACCCTAGGCCCACCCCCAAAACTGTGGACTATAGCACACCAATTTTGTCAAAAAATGCCCCGTTTGCGCTGTTTTGCCATTTGTCCACCCAAATGGGCGCGAACAATCAAACGGACCACACTTGGATGATCCCCAACCTCCTTGGCATGCGTCGATTGATTTTTGATACATAAGATGCCCGGACCCCCAGCTCACCCCCAAAACTGTGGGCTACAGAACACCGATTTGTCCCAAAAATGCTCTGTTCGTGCTATTTTGCCTGTTTATCACCCCAAATGGCCACAAAAAATTAAACCGACCACACTGGGATGATTTTCATCCTCCCTGGAATACCTTGGTGGATTTTTGGCCCATAGAACTCCCGGAACTCAAGCCCACCCCAAAATCATAGCACACCAATTTGGCTCGAAAATGCCCCGTTCACCGTTTCACCTGTTTGTCCACCCAAATGGCCATTAAAAATTAAACATACCATACTAGGATAATCCCCAAACTCCCTAGCATATGTCGGTCGATTTTTACCCCGCAGCACGCCCGGACCCCCGACCTGCCTTCAAAACAGTGGGCTATACCACACCAATTTAGCCAGAAAATATCCCGTTCACGCTGTTTCGCCTGATTGTCTACCCAAATGGCCACTAAAAATTAAACGGACCATGCTAGGATGATCCCCAACCTCCGTGGCATGCCTTGGTAAATTTTTAGCCTACAGCATTCCCGGACCCCACCCCCGCCCCCCAAAATCGTGGGTTATAGCACACCGATTTGGCTTAAAAATACCCCGTTCGCGCCGTTTTGCCCATTTGTCCACAAAGATGGCTGCAAAAAATTAATTAGACCACAATGGGATGATCCCTAACCTCCCTAACATACCCCGGCTGATATTTTGCCCACAGCAAGCCCGAACCTTAGGCTGGCCCCCAAAATCATGGGCTATAGCACATTAATTTGGCCAGAAAATGCCCGGTTCACGCCGTTTCACCAGTTTGTCCAACCAAATAGCAACGAAAAACATGAACCATACTGGGTCGATCCCCAACCTACCTGGTATGCCCTGGTAAATTTTCGGTCAACAGCATGCCCTGACCTCAGGCCCACCCCTAAAATCATGGGTGATAGCACATCGATTCGGTCCAAAAATGCCCTGTTCACTTCATTTCTCCCGTATGTCCATCTAAATAACTACAAAAATTAAACAGACAATACTGGGATGATCCCCCAACCGCCCTGCCACACCCCAATTAATTTTTGTCCTACAGAAAGCCCAAACCCCAGGCCCACCCTCGAAACAGTGAGATATAGCACACCGATTTGGCCTAAAAATGCCCTGTTCGCACAGTTTCTCTCGTTTGTCCACCCAAATGGCCACGAAAAATTAAATGGACCATACGGGGATGATCCCCAACCTCCCTGGCATGGACCGGTCAATTTTTAGCCTACGGAATGCCCGGACACCGGGGCCTCCCCTAAAATAGTAGGCTATAGCACACCGATTTTGGCCGAAATTACCCAGTTTGCATCGTTTCATTCATTTGTCCACCCAAATGGCCACAAAAAATTAAACAGACCAAACTGGGATGATCCCTAACCTTCCTAGAATGCCCTAGTCAATTTTTGGTCCACAGTGCGCCTGGACCCTGGGCCAACCCCTGAAATCGTGGACTATAGCACACCGATTTGGCTCGAAAATGCCTCGTTCCCGCCATTTTGCTTGTTTGTCAAAACAAATGGCCACGAAAAATTAAACTAACCATATTGAGATGATCTCCAACCTCCCTGACACACCCTGGTTAATTTTTGGCCAACAGCACACCCGGACCCTAGGCCCACCCCCAAAATCATCGGCTATAGCACCCTAATTTAGCCCGAAAATGCCCCATTCGTGTCGTTTCTCCTATTTTTCTGCCCAAATGGCCACAAGAAATTAAACGGACCATACTGGGACAATCCTTAACCTCTCTGGCATGCCTCAACCAATTTTTAGCCCACAGTATACTCGGACCCCAGGCCCACCCCCAAAACTGTAGGCTATAGCACACCGACTTAGCTTGAAAGTGTTCCATTCGTACCGTTTTGCCCGTTTATCCATCCAAATGGACAAGTAAAATTAAACCGACCACACTAGGATAATCCCCAACCTCCCTGGCATGCCCCAATCGATTTTTAGCCTATAGCACGCCCAGAACCTAGGCCCACCCCCAAAACCGTGGGCTATAACACACCAATTTCGCCCAAAAATGCCCCGCTCGCACCGTGGGCTTAGCACAACTTTTTAGCCCAAAAATTCTCCGTTCGCGCCGTTTCACTCGTTTGTTCATCCAAAAGGCCACCAAAAATTAAACAGACTACACTGGGATGATCCCCAACCTCCTTGGCATGCCCCGGTGATTTTAAGCCCACAGCACTCCCAGACCCTGGGCCCACCCCCAAAATAGTGGGTTATAGCACGCTGATTTGGCCTAAAAATGCTCTGTTCGCGCCATTGCGCCCGTTTGTCCACCCAAATGGCCAAAAAAAATTAAACCAAGCACCCTGGGATGATCCCCAACCTCCTTGCTATGCCCCAATCAATTTTTGGTCCACAACACGCCCAGACCCTAGTCCTACACCCAAAACCATGGGGTATAGCACACCGATTTAGCCTGAAAATGCCCTCTTTGTGCCATTTTGCTTGTTTGTCCACCTAAATGGCCACGAAAAATTAAATATACCATACTGGGATAATACCCGAACTTCCTGGCATGCACTGGTAATTTTTTAACCCGTAGCACACCTAAACCACGGGCCCAACCCCCAAAACGTGGGCTATAGCACACCAATTAGGACCAAAAAGTGCCCCGTTCGCGCCGTTTTGCTAGTTTGTCAACCCAAATGGCCACAAAAAATTAAATGGACCACCATGGGTCGATCCCCGACCTCCCTGGCATGCCCTTATTGATTTTTGGCACAAGCACACCCTGACCTCGGGCCCACCCCGAAATCTTTGGCTATAGCACATTGATTTGTGCCAAAACTGCCCTGTTCACGCTGTTTCGCTCGTATGTCCACCCAAATGGATACAAAAAACTAATCGAGACACACAGGGACAATTCCCAACCTCCTTGGTATGCCCTGATTAATTTTAAGCCCACAGCACGCTCGTACCCCAGGCGCACCCCCAAAACCGTGGGATATAGCACACCGATTTGTTCTGAAAATGCTGTGTTCGCTCTGTTTTGCTAGTTTACCCGCACAAATGGCCACGAAAATTTAAACAAACCACACTGTGATGATCCCCAATCTCCCTGGCATGCCTCGGTCAAATTTTAGACCACAACATGCTCGGATCCCGGGCTCTCCCCTGAAACAGTAGGCTATAGCATACCGATTTGGCCCGAAAATGCCTAGTTTGCACCATTTCACCCGTTTAACCACCTAAATGGCCACAAAAGATTAAACGCACCACACTAGGATGATCCCCAATCTACCTGACATGCCTTGATCGATTTTTGGCCCACAATACGGTCGGACCACAGGCCTAAACCCGAAACTGGACCTCGGGCCTAGCCCTAAAACTGTGGGTTATAGCACATTGATTTAGCCCAAAAATGCCTCATTTGTGCTGTTTTGCCTGTTTGTCTACCCATATGTCCATAAAAAATTAAACGGACCATATTGGGATGTTCCCTAACCTCCCTGGCATGACCTAATCGATTTTTGGCCCACTGCATGCTCGAATCCCAATATTTCCCCCAAAACTATGGGATCGCACAGCAATTCAGCTTGAAAATGCCCCGTTCATGCTTTTTTGCCAGTTTGTCCAACTAAATAGCCACAAAAAATTAAACGGACCACACTGGGTCGATCCCCAACCTCCCTAGCATGCCTCGGTCAATTTTTGGAAAACAGCATGCCCGAAATCATGGGCTATAGCACACCAATTTGGCCTAAAATCGTGCTCTATACCACACCGATTTGGCCTAAAGATGCACTGTTCACACCATTTTGCCCGTATGTCCACCCAAATGGCTTCAAAAAATGAAATGGCCCACCTTGTGACGATCCCCAATAATCGAAATGGCATGAACGGTGAATTTGTCGATTTCACCCGTTTATCCACCCAATTGGCCACAAAAAATTAAACGGACCACACTGGGATGATCCCCAACCTCCCTGGCATGGCCCGGCTGATTTTCATCCCACAACACGCTCGGACCCTGGGGACGCTTCAAAAACAGTGGACTATAGCACAATAATTTGGATTAAAATTGCCCAGTTCGTACTATTTCATCCGTTTGTCAATCCAAATAGCCATGAAAAATTAAACGGACCACACTGGGATGATTCCCAACCTTCTTGGCATGCCCTGGTTGATTTTTGATCCACAGCATGCCCGAACACTGGGCCAACCCCTAAAACTGTGGGCTATAGCACACCAATTTGGCCTAAAAATTCCCTATTTGTGCCGTTTTGCTCGTTTGTCCACCCAAATGGCCACAAAAATTAAACCGACCACACTGTGACTATCCCCAACCTCCTTGGCATGCCCTGGTCAATTTTTGCCCTACAGTCGCCTGAACCCCACGCCCATCTCTTAAACCGTGGGCTATAGCACCCTAATTTTCCCCGAAAATGCCTCATTCGCACCGTTTCGCCCGTTTTTCCACCCAAATGGCCATGAAAAATTAAACAGACCATACTGGGACGATCCCCAACCTCTCTAGCTTGCTTCAGTTAATTTTTAGCCTATGGTATGCCCAGACCCAAGGCCCACCCACGAAACTGTGGGCTATTGCACACCGATTAGGCCTAAAAATGCCCCGTTTGCGCCGTTTTGTCCGTTTATCCACCCAAATAGCCACCAATAATTAAACGGACCACAATGGGATGATCCTCAGCCTCCCTGACATGTCCTGGCCAATTTTATCCCAAAGCACTCCTAGACCCCGCCCCTCCCAAAACTGTAGGTTCTAGCGCACTAATTTGCCCCGAAAACATCCCATTTGACCCGTTTCTCCCGTTTGTCCTTCCAAATGGCCATAAAATTAAACTGACTATACTGGGATGATCCCCAACCCCCTTGTCATGCCTCGATCAATTTTTGGTCTAACACACGCCCAGACCTTGGGCCCACCCCCAAAACTGTGGTTTATAGCACACCAATTTGGCGAGAAAATGCCCCATTCGTGCCATTTTGCCCGTTTGTCCATAGTACACCCTAAACTCGGGCCCACCCCCAAAATCGTAGGCTATAGCACACCGATTTGTCCTTAAAATGCCCTATTCGCGCCGTTTCTCCTGTATGTACACCCAAATGGCTACATAACATTAATTGGACCATACGAGGACGATCCTTAACCCCACTGGCATGGCCCAGTCAATTTTTAGCCCATAGAACGCTCGTACCCCGATCCCACCCCCAAAAAATGTGGGATATAGCACACTTGTTTGTCCCAAAAATGCCCTGTTCGCTTCGTTTCTCCGGTTTGTCCACCCAAATGGCCACAAAAAATTAAAAGAACCACACTGGATTGATCCCCAACCTCCTTGGCATGCCTCAGTCGAATTTCAGCCCACAGCACGCCCGAACCCTGGGCCCTCCCTCGAAACAGTGGGCTACAGTATACCAATTTTGCACGAAAATGCTTAGTTTGAACCGTTTCACCCGTTTGACCATACAAATGGCCATGAAAAATTAATAGACCACATTGGTATGATCCCCAACCTACCTAGAACGCCCCGATCAATTTTTGTCCTACAGCATGCTCGGACCACAGGCCAATACTCGAAATCGAACCTCGGGTCCACTCATAAAACCGTGGGCTATAACACATCGATTTGGTTAGAAAATGCCCCATTCACGCCGTTTTGCCTGTTTCTCCACCCAAATGGCCATAAATAATTAAATGGACCATATTGGGACATTCCCTAACCTCCTTGGCATGCCTCGATTGATTTTGGGCCCACTGCACGCCCAAACCCTAGCATTACCCTGGAAACCATGGGATAGCGCACAGCAATTTAGCCCAAAAATGCTCCGTTCGCGTTGTTTTGCCAGTTTGTCTACCCAAATGCCACAAAAAATTAAACAGAACATACTGGATCGATCCCCAACCTCCCTGGCACGCCCCAGTCAATTTTTTGCACACAACAAACCCGGACCTCGGGTCCACCCCCAAAATTGTTTGCTTAGCACATTGATTTGGCCCAAAATACTCTGTTTGCACCATTTCGCCCGTTTATCCACCCAAATGGCTATAAAAAATTAAACAAACCACACTGGGATGATCTCCAATAGGAAAAATGGCATGAAAGGGGAATTTTCGAGCCAAATCGATGAGCTATAGCACACCAGTTTTGCCCGAAAATTCCCTATTTGCGTTGTTTCACCCGTTTGTCCACCCAAATAGCAACAAAAAATTAAATAGACCACACTGGGAAGATCACAACCTCCCTGGTATGTCCCGGTTGATTTTCAACAAATAGCACGCACGGACCCTAGGCGCTCCCCAGAAACCAAGTTCTATAACTCATTGATTTGGCCTGAAATGCCTCGTTCGCTCCATTTTGCCCGTTTGTCTGCCCAAATGGCAAAAAAATTTTAAATGAACCACAATGGGACAATCGCCAACCTCCCTAGAATGCCTCGGTCAATTTTTTGCACACAAAACTAGCTTGTACCTCGACTCACCCGAAAAATATGGGTTATAGCACCCTGATTTGGCTAAAAAATGTCCCATTCTCGTCGTTTTGCTCGTTTGTCCACCCAAATGGCCACGAAAAATTAAAAATACCACACTGGGATGATCCCCAACCTCCCTGGTACACACAGGTCGATTTTCGTCCCACAGCATGCCCAGACCCTGGGCCCACCCCTAAAACAGTGGGCTATAGCACACCGATTTGGTCTAAAAATGCCTCGTTTGCATCGTTTTGCCCGTTTGTCCTCCCAAATGGTAATGAAAAATTAAACGGACCATACTGGGAAGATCTTCAACCTTCCTGGAATACCCCGGTCGATTTTTGGCCCAAAAAATACCCAGACCCCGGGCACACCCTAAAACCGCTATATAGCATATCAATTTTGCTAGAAAATGCCCCGTTCATGCCGTTTCGCTTGTTTGTCCACACAAAGGGCCACAAAAAATTAAATGGACCCTACTGGGATGATATCCAACCTCCCTAGCATGCCCCGATCGATTTTTGGCCAACAACACGCCCAGACCCTGAGCCCACCCCTAAACCATGGGCTATAGCACGCCTATTTGGCCTTAAAATGCCCTGTTCATGGCGTTTCATCCATTTGTCCAATAAAAGGGCAACAAAAAATTAAACGGACCACACTAGTAAGATCGCCAACCTCCTTGGCATACCCCGATAGATTTTTAGCCCGCAGCACCTCCGAACCTCGAGCCCACCCCTGAAATCGTGGGCTATAGTATACGATTTGGCCCAAAAATGGCATGTTAGCACCGTTTTGTTCGATTGTCCACATAAATGGCCACAAAAAATTACACAAACCATACTAGGATGATACCCAACCTCCCTGGTATGCCTTGATTAATTTTGTGCCCACAGCACACCCAAACTCTAGGCCCACCCCCAAAACTATGGGCTATAGCACACCGATTTGGCTTGAAAATACCCCATTTTTGCCGTTTTGCCTGTTTGTCCCCTAAAATAGCAATAAAAAATTGAACAGACTACATTGAGATGATCCCCAACCTCTCTGGCGTTCCCCGACTGATTTTTGTCCCACCACCCCAAAATCGTGGGCTAAGGACACCAATTAGGCCCAAAATTCCCCATTCGCGTTGTTTTGCCCGTTTGTCCACCCAAATTGCCACAAAAACTTAAATGAATCATAATTTGATAATCCCCAACCTCTCTGGCATGCCCTAGTCAAATTTTGGCCCACAGCACACTCGAACCCCTGGCCCACCCCTAAAATTGTGGACTATAGCACGCCGATTTGGTATGAAAATGCCCCATTCTTGCCTTTTTTCTCGTTTGTCCACACAAATGCCACAAAAAATTAAACGAACCAAACTAAGATGATTCTTAACCTCCCTGGCATGTCTCGATTGATTTTTCACCCATAACACGTCCAGACCCCATGCCCTCCCCAAAACCGTGGGCTATAGCACACCCATTTGACCCAAAAATGACCCATTCGCGCCCTTTTGCCTGTTTGTCCTCCCAAATAGCAATAAAAAATTAAACATACCATACTAGGACGATCCCTAACCTCCCTAGCATGCCCTAGTCAATTTTTGGCCCACTGCATGCTCGGACCCTGGGCCCACCACCAAAACCATGGAGTATAGCACATCGATTTGGCTTGAAACTACCCTGTTCGGGCTGTTTTACCTATTTTTCCTCTTAAATGGCAATAAAAAATTAAACATAGCACACTAAGACGATCTCCAACCTTCCTGGCATGCCTCGATCGATTTTTATCCAACAACACACCCGAACCCTGGGCCCACCCCCAAAATCATAGGATATAGCACACTGATTTATCCCCAAAATGCCCCATTTGCACCGCTTTGCTTGTTTGTCCACCCAAATGGCAACAAAAAATTAAATGGACCATATTGGAATAATCCCCAACCTCCCTGGCATGCCTCGATCGAATTTCAGCCCACAACATGCTGGACCCCGGGCTTGCCCCCAAAATAGTGGGTTAAAGCACACTGATTTAGTTGGAAAATGCCCAGTTTACACTGTTTCACCTTTTTGATCACCTAAATGGCCACAAAAAATTAAACCAACCATATTGGGATAATCCCCAACATACCTGGCATGCCCCGATCGATTTTCAACCCACAGTACGCCCAGACTGATACAAGCCAAATGGCCATCTATGCTTTTGAAGACATCATTGGATTCAGACGCATAAAAACTCAAGACTTGGTCACCTCAAGGACACAAGAACATGAATAGAGGACCCATTTTGAGCATGACATAAGGTAAACCTATGTGTGGAAGATTGCGTGGGGGCTTACCTTTGCTGCCAACCCGAGACTACAAGCATTAAAAAATGACCCTACGGTTGTGGAGAATTGAATAAGAACCCTTCATTAAGGGTGTTTTGGGGATTACACTTTTTTAGAAAGACACTTCATGGCCGCCCCTTTCATTAAGGGTATTGTGGTCATTTTTGTTATGTAATAAGCTAGCCTCTATATAGTCTTAAATTAAGTCATTTGCTCTTTAGCTTTGGTAGGATAAATATGTGAAAGACATCTTCTCTCTTTGAGATTGTAAAACCCTTAGTGTAGGCCTTGGATAAGCAATTAGTGTAGGGCTTGGAAAAGCCAATATTGTTGTTTGCTTGGAAACGGTGGATCTTGAGGTGAGTTGATTCCCTTGGCAGTCACCCTAAGAACTTGGTACTTGTTAACTTATTTTGTAGAGGTTTTAGAGTTTTGATACACTCTTTAGTTTCTACCTAATGGGTTCTCTTTGTGTCAAGTTAGCTATCTTTTACTCTTTTTAAGTTTATGTTTGCTTTTCGTATCGTGTTGTTGTCTTGTTGTTGCGGGTAAAGGTTTGTGATTGTGGGTTGTTTGTGGACTGTTTTGGCGTTGTAGATACTATTTGGTATTTTGTTCCAACAAAATCAATCTTGGGCTTGTTAGTTGAAAAAACACAAAAAGTGTTGAAATCCGAATATCTCAAAAAAAGAAATCTGTCCCGTTTTTGTATTTGAGATAAAATTTGAGACTTAGATTTAGGATATTTTAGTGTGTTTTGTTGTTTCTTGTGTTATTCCCTTCTTCACTAACACTTATAGAGTCTAAATCTAAATTTTGAGTCATTTTCAAGTTGTTTTTAAACTTTGAAGGTTGTTGTTTTTTGAGGATTGGTGGCTTGAAAAAGTGTTTTTGAAGTTTGTGGCTTAAAAACATTTTTTTTTATGTTGTTGTTGAGGGTTGGAGCTTGAAAAATGTGTTGTTGATGTGTGGGATCCAACTTGGACCATAGAACTCGAAGATTCAAAAGTTGTGTTCTTGGTCAAACACTCTTTGAACTTGAAAAAAGGGCTTCAAAGTCTTGTTGTTACCCTCCCATAGCCGAAATTCCACCATTCCCCACTTGAAATTTGATCAATACAATTTGAAGACAAGAAAATTTCTTAAACTTTCAACAATTTTAATGTCCAATAGGAGGTTGCCATGTCATCACCCTTAAAAAACAACCCTTAGGCTCAAAATTTCAGTTTTCTAAGTTTCATTTCTTGTTTCTTTAGTTTCAATTTTCTTGATCCTAGTACTAATAGACAAACTAGTAATCACCTACTAGGTTGTTAATTAGTTTTTGAATACGTTTCTTTCATGTCTTCGTTATTTGTGTGCTTTTCTCGTTTCTAACTTGTAGTAACTTCTTTGTTTCAAGTTCGTAAGTGAATTTTGTTTTGTGTCTTGAGTCAATCAAAACAAGAATCCATTCCGGACACCAAGTAGGATTGACATCTTATTGACTACCGGAGTATAAGCAACTTTCAATATTTGTAGTTCCAATTGTGAGAATCACAAAGGTGAGTGTATCGAGTGTTGGTAAGGAGATTTTACTGGGAAGATCCCCAAACTTCCTGGCACGCCCCAGTTGATTTTTGGACCACAGCATGCCCGGACCCCGTGCCTACCCTCGAAATCGTGGGCTATAGCACACAAATTTGGCCCGAAAATCCCCCATTCGCACCTTTTCCCCCTTTGTCCACCCAAATGGTCACAAAAAATTAAAAGGACCACACTGGACGATCCCCAACCTCCCTGGCATGCCCTAGTCAATTTTTGGCCCACCGCACGCCCGGACCATGTGCCCACCCCTGAAACCGTGGGCTATAGCACACAGATTTCGCCCAAAAATGCCCCGATCGCTCCGTTTTGCCCGTTTGTCCACCCAAATGGCCATAAAAAATTAACTGGACTATGATGGAATGATCCCCAACCTCCCTGGCATACCTCGATTAATTTTTAGACCGCATATCACCCAGAAACTGGTCCCAACCCCAAAACCGTGGGCTATAGCTCACCGATTTAGCCAAAAAATACCATGTTCGCGTTGTTTTGGCCATTTGTCCACCCAAATGGCCCCAAAAAATTAAACCAACCACACTGGGAAGATACCCAACTTCCTTGGCATGCCTCGGTCAATTTTTGGCCCATAGTACACTCGGAGCCCGGTCCCACCCACAAAACCATGGGCTATACACATCGATTTAGCCTGAAAATGCCCCGTTGGTACCGTTTTGCCCATTTGTCCACCCAAATGTCCACAAACAATTAAACAGACCATACTAGGATGATCATCAACCTCTATTACATGCCCCGATCTATTTTTGGACCACAGCACGCTCGGACCCTGGGCCCACCCCCGAAACCGTGGGCTATAGGTCATTGATTTGGCCCAACAATGCCCCGTTTGTGCCGTTTCGCCCGTTTGTCCACCTAAATGGCCACAAAAAAATAAACAAATTATACTGGGATGATCCCCAACCTCCCTGGCATGCCCAGTCAATTTTCAGCCCACAACACGCCCAGACCCTGGGCCCACCTTTAAAACCCTAGGCTATGGCTCACTGATTTTGCTTGAAAATGCCCAGTTCGCGCTGTTTCGCCCGTTTGTCCACCCAAATGTCCATGAAAAATTAAACGAGCCACACTGGAAGGATCTCAAACCTCCCTGGCACGCCTAGATCAATTTTTAGGCCACAGCTTGCTTGAACCCTGGGCCCATTCCCAAAACTGTGGGCTATAGCACACTGATTTGGCCCAAAAATGCCCCGTACTCACCGTTTTGACTGTTCATCCATCCAAATGGACACAAAAATTAAATGGACAACACTGGGATGATCCCCAACCTCCTTGGCACGCCCTAGTCAATTTTTCGTCTGCAGCATGCCCGGACCTTGGCCCTAAAATGTTCCGTTCGAGTCGTTTCGCCTGTTTTTCCACCGAAATGGCTATAAAATATTAAACGGACTATAATGGGACATTCCTCAACCACCTGGCATGCTCCATTCAATTTTCAGCCCACCGCATGCCTGAATCCCAGGATTGCCCCCTAAACCATGGGCTATAACACACCAATTTTGCTTGAAAATGCCACATTCGCGCTGTTTTGGCAGTTTGTCCACCCAAATGGCCACAAAAAATTAAATAGACCACACTGGGTTGATCTCCAACCTCCCTGACATGCCTCGGTCAATTTTTGGCACACAAAATGCTCTGACCTCGGATCCACCCACGAAATCATGGGTAATAGCACACTGATTTGACATAAAAATAGACTATTTGCGCTGTTTCGCCCTTATGTCCATCCAAATGGCTACGAAAAATGAAACGGACCACATTAAGATGATCCCCAACCTCCCTAAAATGAACCGATCAATTTTTAGTCCACAGCACGCCAGGACCTCGGTTCCGCCCATAAAACCATGGGATATAACACACTGATTTGTCCTAAAAATCCCCCGTTCGCGTCGTTTTGCCTATTTGTCCACCAAAATGTCCACAAAAAACTAAACGGACCATATTGGGACGATCCCCAAACTCCCTGGTATGTTTGCTTGGAATTTTAGCCCACAACAAACCTGGACCTCGAGCCCGCCCTCAAAACATTGTGCTATAGCATAGTGATTTGGCCCGAAAATGCGTAGTTTTCATCGTTTCACCCGTTTGACCACCCAAATGGCCACAAAAAATTAAACGGACCATACTGGGATGATCCTCAACTTACCTGTCACACCTCGATCAATTTTTGGCCCTTAGCACACCCAAACCTCCGGCCCACACCTCAAACCGTGAGCGATAGCACACCAATTTGGCTCGAAACTTGTTTGGGCCATTTCCCCTGTTTGTCCACTCAAATGACCATAAAAAATTAAACCAACCAAATTGAGATGATCCCCAATCTCTCTATCAAGCCCCGATCAATTTTTCGCCCACAGCACGCTTGGACGCCGGGCTTTAGCACATCGATTTGGCCCAAAACCATAGGCTATAACACATCGATTTGGCCCAAAAATTCCTCGTTCGTGCTATTTCGCCTGTTTCCAACCTCCCTGTCATGTCCCGATCAATTTTTAGCCCACAACATGCCCTAACCTCAAGCCCACCATTGAAATCGTAGGCTATAGCACACCGATTTGGCTCGAAAATGCCTTGTTCGCGCTGTTTTGCAAGTATGTCAACCCAAATAGCCACAAAAAATTAAACGGACCACACTGGGATGATCCCCAACCTTCCTGTCATTCCCCAATCAATTTTCGGCCCACAGCACACCCAGAACCCTGGCCTACCTCCAAACCCATAGGTTATAGCACACCAATTTGGCCCAAAAATGCCTCGTTCGCATTGTTTTAGTGTTTATTTACCCAAATGGCCATAAAAAATTAAACGAACCATACTGGGAAGATCCCCACACTCCCTGGCATGCCTCAGTTGATTTTTGGCACACAACATATCTGGACCTTGTGCCCACCCCAAAATCATGGGCTATAGCACATAGATTTGGCCCAAAAATGCCCAGTTCACGCCGTTTTGCCTGTTTGTCCACCTAAATAGCCACGAACAATTAAAAGGACCATACTGGGACGATCCCCAACCTCTATGGCATGCTCTGGTTGATTTTGGCCCACAGCACGCTCGAACCTCGTGCCCACTCCTGAAACCGTTGGCTATGGCACACAGATTTGGCCTGAAAATGCCTCGTTCGTGCTATTTTGCCCGTTTGTCCTCCCAAATGGCCACAAAAAATTAAATGGACTACACCGGAATTATCCTTAACCTCCCTGTCACACCTCAATTGATTTTCATCCCATAGTACGCCCGGACGTTGAGCCCAATCCCGAAACCAAGGGCTATAACTCACTTATTTGGCCCGAAAATGCCCTGTTCGCATCGTTTAGCCCATTTGTCCATATAAATGGCCACAAAAAATTAAAGGGATTATACTATAATGATCCGCAACCTCTCTGGTATGCCCTGATCGACTTTGGGCCCATAGTACGCCCGAACCCTAGGCCCACCCTCGAAATTATAGGCTATAGCACACCGATTTAGCCAGAAAATGCCCCATTTACGGTGTTTTGCCCGTTTGTCTACCCAAATATCCATTAAAAATTAAACGAATCACACTGGTCGATTTTTGGCCCGCAGCACGCCCGGACCCCAGGCCTGCCCCTAAAACCATGGGCTATAGCACACAGATTTGTCCACCCAAATAGCCACAAAAAATAAAACGAACCATACTAGAAGGATCCCAAAACTCCCTGGAATGCCTCGATCAATTTTTGGCCAACATCACGCCCGGACCCCAAGCCCACCCCCAAAATCGTGTGCTATAGCACACAGATTTGACCCAAAAAATGCCCTGTTCACGCTGTTTCGCCCGTTTGTCCACCCAAATGGCCACGAAAAATTAAAATAACCACACTAGGATGATCCCCAACCTCCTTGGCATGCCCTGATCGAGTTTTACCGCACAACACGCCTGGACCCCGTGCACACCCCTAAAACTGTCGACAATAGCACATAGATTTGTCCTGAAAATTTCTCGTTTGCACTATTTCACCTGTTTATCCCCCCAAATGGACACAAAAAATTTAATGGACTACACTAGAATTATCCCCAACCTCCCTGTCTCTCCTTGATCAATTTTCGGCCCACAGCACGCCCAGACGCCGAGCCCAAATGTCCATAAAAAATTAAATGGACCACACTGGGACGATCCTCAACCTAATTTGTATGCCCCGGTTGATTTTTGGCCCACTGCATGCCCGGACCCCGGGCCTACCCCTAAAATCGTGGGCTATGGCACATCCATTTGGCCCGAAAATGCCTCGTTCGCTCTGTTTTGCCTGTTTGTCCACCCAAATGGCCATAAAAAATTAAATGGACCATACTGGGATGATCCCTAACATCCTTAGCACACCCTCGATCAATTTTCAGCCCACAGTGCACCTGAACCCTAGTCCCACCCCCAAAACCATGGGCTATTGCACACTGATTTGGCCTGAAAAAAGTCCCGTTCGCGCTGTTTTGCCAATTTGTCCACCCCAATGACCATGAAAAATTAAACAGACCACACTGGTATGATCCCTAACCTCCCTATCATGCCTCGATCAATTTTTGGCCCACAAAATACTTGGACCCCAAGCCCACCACCAAAACTGTAGGTTATAGCACATCGATTTGGCTCAAAAATGCCCCGTTCACGCCGTTTCACCCGTTTGTCCACCTAAATGGCCACAAAAAATTTAACGGACCATACTGGGAAGATCCCCAAACTACCTGACATGCCCCGATCAATATTTGGCCCACAGTATGCCCGGATCCCGTGCCCACCCCCAAAATCGTGGGTTATAGCTCATCAACTTGGCTCGAAAATGCTCTATTCGCACCGTTTCGCCTATTTGTCCACTCAAATATCCACAAAAAATTAAACGGACCATACCGAGATGATACCCAACATCCCTGGCATGCCCTGGTCAATTTTTGGCAGGCAGCAGACCCGAACCCCGAGCCCACCCATTAAATAGTGGACTATAGCACACTAATTTGGCCCAAAAATATCCTGTTTGCGCCGTTTCAAATGTTAGTCCACCCAAATGACCAGAAAAAATTAAACGGACTACACTGGGATAATTCCCAACCTCCCTGGCATGCCTCAATAAATTTTTATCCCACAACATGCCCGAACCTAGGGCCCACCCCTAAAACCGTGGGCTATAGCACATCAATTTGGCTTGAAAATGCCCCCTTTGCGCCGTTTCACCAGTTTGTGTACCCAAATGGCCACGGAAAATTAAAGGGACCACACTAGGATGATCCCCAACCTCCCTAGCATGCCCTGATCAATTTCAGAATGAAGCACACTTGGAACCAGGGCCCACGCCCAAAATCGTCGACTTTAGCTCATCGATTTATCTCGAAAATATCTCATTCGTGCCGTTTCGCCCATTTCTCCACCCAAATAGCCACAAAAAATTAAACAGACTATACTGGGATAATCCCAACCTCCCTGGCATGCCTCAATTGGTTTTTGATCCACAACATGCTTGGACCCCTAGCCCACGCCTAAAATCGTGGGTTATAGCACACTATTTTAGCCCAAAAACATCCCGTTCGTGTCGTTTCACCCGTTTGTCCATGAAAATGTTCTTAAAAAGAACACATTGAGATGATCACCAACCTTTCTTCCATGCCACGATAAATTTTCGGCCCATAACACGCCGGGACCCCAGGCCCACCCCCAAAACCGTGGGCTATAGCACACCGATTTAGTCTGAAAATGCCCAATAGCCTCAAGAAATTAGATGGATCACATTGGGACGATCCCCAACCTCCCTGGCATGTCTCATTTGATTTTCGGCCCACAGCACGCCCGGACCCCTGGCCCACCCCTAAAACCATTGGCTATAGCACACTATTTTAGCCAAAAAATGTCCCGTTTACGCCATTTCACCCATTTGTCCACCAAAATGATCTTAAAAAATTAAACGGACCACATTGGGATGATCACCAACCTCTATGTCATATCACGGTCAATTTTTGACCCACAGAAAATCAAACTCCTTGGCCCACCCCAAAAAACGTGGTCTATAGCACACTGAGTTGCTCCGAAAATGCCCCGTTCATGCCGTTTCACTCGTTTGTCCACTAAAATGGCCATGGAAAATTAAAAAGACCATACTGGGATTATCCCCAACGTCCCTGTCATGCCCAGGTCAATTTTCAGCTCACAACACACCTGGTGTTCAGGCCCACCCCTAAAACTATGGGCTATAGTACATTGATTTGGCGTGAAAATGCTCTGTTCATGCCATTTCACACGTTTTTCCACCCAAATAGCCACAAAAAATTAAACGGACCACAATGGAATGATTCCCAACATTCTGAGCATGCTTGGGTTAATCTTTGGCCCAAAGCACGCCCAAAACCTGTGCCCACCCCCAAAACCTTGGGCTATAGCTCACCGATTTAGCCCAAAATACCCTGTTCGCGTTGTTTCGGCCGTTTGTCCACCCAAATGGCCATAAGAAATTAAACGGACCACACCAAGATGATCCCCAACCTCCCTGGCATAGGCCTATCAATTTTTGGCATACATCATGCTCGGACCCCGGGCTCACCCCAAAAACCGTGGGCTATAGCTCACTGATTTGGCTCGAAAATGACCCGTAATCGTTACTTTGCCTGTCTCTCCACCCAAATGTCCACAGAAACAATAAACGAACTATACTGAGATGATTCTTAACCTCTATGGCACGTCCTGTTCGATTTTCAACCCATAGCACGCTCAGACCCTAGGCCCACCCCTAAAACCATGGGCTATAGCTCACTGATTTGGCCCGAAAATACCCCGTTCACACCGTTTTGCCTGTTTGTCCACCCAAATGGCCATAAAATAATAAATAAACCATATTAGGATGATGCCCAACCTCCCTGGTATGCCCCGGTCAATTTTCGACCAACAGCACACCCGAACAAACCTATGGGCTATAACACACTGATTTGGTAGGAAAATGCCCCGTTCGAGCCAATTCACCCGTTTCTCCATCCAAATGGCCAAGAAAAATTAAGCGGACTATACTGGGATGATTCCCAACCTCCCTAAAATATGTCGGTTGATCCTCAGCCCACAGCACGCCCAGACCCAGGTTCATCCCTAAAATCGTGGGCTATAGCACGCCGATTTGGCCCGAAAATGTCCCATTCGCATCGTTTCGCCTGTTTGTTAACCCACATAGCCACAAAAATTTAAACGGACCACACTGGGATATTCCCTAACCTCCCTAGAATGCCCCAGTCAATTTTCGGCCTATAGCACGCCCAAACCCTGGGCCCAACCCTAAAACTTTGGGCTATAGTGCACCGATTTAGCCCAAAAATCCCCCATTCTCACCGTTTTGCCTGTTTGTGCACCCAAATGGCCATAAAAAATTTAACAGACCATACAGGGACATTCCCCAACCTCCCTGGCATGCCCCAGTCAATTTTCAGCTGGCAGTACACCCGAACGCCGAGCCAACCCTAGAAACCATAGGCTGTAGCACATCGATTTGGCCCAAAAATGCCCTGTTCATGCCGTTTTGCCTGTTTGTCCACCCAAATGGCAACAAAAATTAAAAAGACCACACTGGGATGATTAATATCCTTCCTAGCATGCCTCAGTCGATTTGTCGCCCACAGCTCGCCTGGAACGCAGGCCCACCCCCAAAACCGTGGACTGTAGCACGCCGATTTAACCTGAAAATGCCCCGTTTCCACTATTTCACCCGTTTGTCCACCCAAATGGCCACACAAAATTAAACGGACCATATTGGGATGATCTTCAACCTTCCTGGCATGCCTCGGTCAATTTTCAGCCCATAACATACCCGATCCTACCCAATATCATGGGCTATAGCACACCGATTTGGCCCAAAAATGTGTCGTTCGCTCCATTTTGCCTGTTTGTGCACCGTAATAGCCATAAAAAAATAAATGGGCCATTATGGGATGATCCCAAACCTCCATGGGAAGACACGGTCGATTCTCAGCCAATAGCACGCCTGAACTCCAGGCCTACCCCCAAAATTGTGGGCTATAACACACCGATTTGGCCTGAAAATACCTTATTTGTGCCATTTAGCCGGTTTATCCACCCAAATGGCCATAAAAAATTAAATAAAACATACTGGGATGATCCCTAACCTCCATGGCATACCCCAATCAATTTTCATCCCATAGAACACTCGGACCCTAGGCACAACCCCAAAATCGTAGGCTATAGCACATCAATTTGGGTAAAAAATTGCCTAGTTTTGCCTGTTTGTCCGCCTAAATGTCTACAAAAAATTAAAAGGACCACACTGGGATGATCCTCAACCTCCCTGGCATACTCCAGTCAATTCTTCACCTGGAAAACACCCAGAACCCAGACCCACCCCGAAACAATGGGCGATAGCTCACCAATTTGGCCCAAAAATGCCCCGTTCGCGCTATTTCACCCATTTGTCCATCGAAATAGCCACAAAAATTGAACGGAACTCACTGGAACAATCCTAAACCTCCTTGGCATGTATTCGTTGATTTTTGGCCTGCAACATATCCAGACCAAGTGCCCACTCCCAAAATCGTGGGCTATAGCACACTGATTTAGCCCAAAAATGCCCCGTTCCCTCGTTTGTCCACCCAAATAGCCATGAAAATATAAATGGACCGTATATGGATGATCCCCAACCTTCTTAGCATGCCCCGATCAATTTTTGGAGCACACCACGCCTGGACCCCTGGCCCACCCCCAAAATCGTGGTCTATAGCACACCAATTTAACCCAAAAATGCGCTGTTCGTATCGTTTCACCCTTTGTCCACCCAAATGGCCATAAAAAATTAAACGAACCAAAATGGGATGATACCCAACTTTCATGGCATTCCTAGGTCAATTTTCAGCCCACAGCACACCCGAACCTTGGGCCCACCACCAAAACTGTAGGCTATAGCACACCAATTTAGCCTAAAAATGCCCCGTTCATGCTATTTTACCTGTTTGCCCATGCAAATGGCCACAAAAAATTAAATGTATCAAACTTTGATGATCCCCAAATCGCTCGCATGCCTCAAACTATTTTCCACTCATTGCATGCCCAGACCTCAGGCCTACCCAAAAACTGTGGGCTATAGCACACCGATTTGGCCCTAAAATACTCTGTTCGATCCATTTCGCCCGTTTGTCTACCCAAATGGCCATAAAAAATTAAAAGGTCCATACTGGGAGGATCCCCAACTCCATGTCACACCCTGATCGATTTTAGGCCACAACATGCTCAAACCCAGACCCAACCCCAGAACCGTGGGCACATCAATTTAGCTCAAAAATGCCTCGTTCACATTGTTTCACCCGTTTATCCACCCAAATGGCCAAAAAATTAAATAGACTACACTGGAATGATCCCCAACCTCCCCTCCACGCCCCAGTTGATTTTTGGCTGACAGTACAGGCCGAACCCCGGGCCCACCCCTGAAATCGTGGGCTATAGCACCATTTGCATCGTTTTTCCCATTTGTGGACTGTTTTGGCATTGTAGATATCATTTGGTATCAGAGAAAGGATTGATTTTGTTCCAACAAAATCAATCTTGGGCTTGTTAGTTGAAAAATAAAAAACAAAAAGTGTTGAAATCCGAAAATCTCTAAAGAAGAAATTTGTCCCGTTTTTATATTTGAGCTAAAATTTGAGACTTAGATTTAGGATATTTTAGTGTGTTTTGTTGTTTCTTGTGTTATTCCCTTCTTCACTAATACTTATAGAGTCTAAATCTAAATTTTGAGTCATTTTCAAGTTGTTTTTGAATTTTGAAAGTTGCTGTTTTTTGAGGATTGGTGGCCTTAAAGAGTGTTTTTGAAGTTTGTTGTTAAGATTGTGGCTTAAAAACATTTTTTTTGTGTTGTTGTTAAGGGTTGGAGCTTGAAAAATATGTTGTTGATGTGTGGGATCCAACTTGAACCATAGAACTCCAAGATTCAAAAATAGTGTTCTTGGTGTTGTTCACTATCATCATATTTTGTTGAAGAGACATAATTGTTTGATCTTAGAAATTAAAGAAATAGAGTGTCTTGTTGTTAGTCTTGAAAGGCACAACTCTAAGACATTCAAAGGGGAAGGGGACAAATGGATTTCAAAAGTTGTCTTGCCAAAAGGGAGAAAGTCCACCTACCAAGACTTACAAAAAGGGAAAGATCCAAAAGTCTTTCATAATGGTGTTTAGCCAAAAAGGTGCAAAAAAGTCAAACACTTTTTGAACCTGAAAAAAGGGCTTCAAAGTCTTGTTGTTACCCTCCCATATCCGAAATTCCACCATTCCCCACTTGAAATTTGATCAATACAATTTGAAGACAAGAAAATTTCTCAAACTTTCAACAATTTTAATGTCCAATAGGAGGTTGCCATGTCATCACCCTTAAAAAACAACCCTTAGGCTCAAAATTTCATATTTCTAAGTTTCATTTCTTGTTTCTTAGTTTCAATTTTCTTGATCCTAGTACTAATAGACAAACTAGTAATCACCTACTAGGTTGTTAATTAGTTTTTGAATACGTTTCATTCGTGTTTTTGTTATTTGTGTGCTTTTCTCGTTTCTAACTCGTAGTAACTTCTTTGTTTCAAGTTTGTAAGTGAATTTTGTTTTGTGTCTTGAGTCAATCAAAACAAGAATCCATTCTGACTGCCAAGTAGGATTGACATCTTATTGACTACCGGACTATAAGCAACGTTCAATATTTGCCGCTCCGATTGTGAGAATCACAAAGGTGAGTGTATCGAGTGTTGGTAAGGAGATTTTACTACTAATCTTGTTTGTTTTCTTTTGTTTGTTATTGTATTTTTTTTTTTGTTTAGGTACCATGGCTTCCCAGAATATTAAGGCCACATATAATCGCATCCATGACGATCTTGAAGATATGCAATGGCACATTGAAATTATACGCCAATTGTTACCCAAACTCTTCCCTCAAAATCTAATTATCCAAACAAATTGCGATGAGAGATTCCCGAAGAAAGTTGCTGCCCAAGCTTCTGATGGACTTTCATATCGAGGTAAAGACGAACATACTCATGAACGTCAAGGTAAAATAGATAAATCTTACACTTTTGTACATGTGAATGATAATTGTGTGGCTAGTAGACCATTGAGTGTGAGTTGTAGATTGCCTATATGTGAATCTGTTATTTCTTTGCCACTTGATGATGATGTACTTGTTGTGAGTGTGGATACACTAGTTGATCCTATTGATGACTGAATCGACCCTTCTTGTAAGATCGATTTATGTCCACCTAGTGTTAAAACCATTGTGTTGAATGAAAGTACATCATCTTGTGAAATTTATATTGATTAACTTTTGTGTGAAAATTTCTCAACACTCGAGGATGTGTGTGATGTGATTAATGAATATCAAGTGTTTAATGATTTTGAAAATGTTGATCAAAGGAATAGGAGTGAACCCATGAGCTTTCCCTTTGATTCTAATAGTTGCTTTGCTCATAGGGATAATCATGTGCTTCAAACATCTTTAAAACTTGATAATGAAATTTTAGAGAGTGAACTTACTTGTTCCAAATCTACCTGCGGGATAGATCATGCTCTCTTTAGGTACAATGTCTTATTTGAAGATGGTATAATCACTCCCAATGAACCTAGTGGTGAGAGTGATGGTATTGCTTGTCTTGAAGGCTATATCCTATATGCTAACCCACTATGGTGTGACAACATTTCTCCTAAAGATGAAAATCTCTTTTTTCAAGATGAGAGTACTCTTAAGGGTAAGGAATGTATAGTCCTTCTTGACAACCCGAAGGCAAAGGTGTCATTGATTCCTTGGGGTAATTTTTCTAAATGTGCATCCTTGCTTGACACACTTTTTCTTAAATTACATGAATCCCAACTTGTGAATGCCGAGTTGTCTATTTGGTTAAATAAAAGAGAGTGTATGTAGTTAAATTCTTTGTCTTTACCCGTGCATGTCTTTACACTTGATTCTTTCCTATACTACCTCTTTGCCTATGATGACATCCATGCTATTTTTGAGTTTGCATTAAGTAGAGGTATAGGTTTTGTTGGTTGACCCACTTGTTTGAATGACAAAGTTATCTGGGATTGGTGGACTTTGATACCAATAGTGGCACCACATTTGATGAGGCCACTTGAAGAGGTAATGAAACAGTTGTTCTTTATGGTTCCAAAGACAAGTGTAGCCTTACTTTTTGGACTTAGTGATACCATTATGACTTTTGTAGTATCGTTATCTCTTGATACTATGTCATAGCCATTTCCTTTGTAACATTCTTACTAAAATTTTCTTGACTAATACAATGGATTCATTGTTATATCTCAAGTATGTACCACTTTGGCATGATGATGTTATTTGTTGTACTAACCCTAACCCTTATGCCATGAGGAAGTTGTGCTTGTTTGTCTTTTCTTTATTTTTTCAAGGTATGGATTCGAGCTCGAATCCTTTTCAAGAAGGGGAGGATGATACAAGCCAAATGTCCATCTATGCTTTTAAAGACATCATTGGATGCCAATGCATAAAGAATCAAGACTTGGTCACCTCGAGGACACAAGAACATGCATGGAGGACCCATTTTGAGCATGACATAAGGTAAACCCGTGTAAGGAAGATTGTGTGGAGGCTTACCTTTGATGCCAACCCGATACTACAAGTGTTGAATAATGACCCTACGGTTGTGAAGCATTGAAGAATAACCCTTCATTAAGCGTGTTTTGGTGATCACACTTTGTTAGAAAGACACTTCATGGTCACCCCTTTCATTATGGGTATTGTGGTCATTTTTGTTATGTAATAAGCTAGCCTCTATATAGTCTTCTATTAAGTCATTTGCTCTTTAGCTTTGGAAGGATAAATATGTGAGAGAATTCTTCTCTATTTGAGAGTGTAACACCCTTAGTGTAGGGCTTGGATAAGCCATTAGTATAGGACTTGGAAAAGCCAATATTGTTGTTTGCTTGGAAACGGTGGATCTTGAGGTGAGTTGATTCCCTTGACGGTCACTGTAAGAACTTAGTACTTGTTAACTTGTTTTGTAGAGGTTTCGGAGTTTTGATACACTCTTTAGTTGCTACCTAATAGGTTCTCTTTGTGTTAAGTTAGCTATCTTTTACTCTTTTTAAGTTTATGTTTGCTTTTGTATCATGTTGTTGTCTTGTTGTTGCGGGTAAAGGCTTGTGATTGTGGCTTGTTTGCGGACTATTTTGGCATTGTAGATACCGTTTGGTATCACGGACCCTGGGCCCGCACCCAAAACCGTGGGCTATAGCACACCTATTTGGCCCAAAAATGCTCCACTCGTGCCGTTTCCCCCATTTCCCCCGTTTCTCCACCCAAATGGCCACGAAAAATTAAATAGACCAAATTGAGATGATCCACAACATCCCTGGAAATCCCGGGTCAATTTTTGGCCCACAGCACGCCTAGACCCCGGGCTTGCCCCCGAAACCATGGGATATAGCACACCGATTTGGCTTGAAAATACCTCGTTCGTGCCATTTCACCCATTTGTCCACCCAAATGGCCATGAAAAATTAAACGGACCATAGTGGGAAGATCCCTAAACTCCCCAGCATGCCCCGGTCAATTTTTGGCCCACAGCACGCCCGGACCCCGTGCCTACCCCCAAAATCATTGGCTATAACACAAATTTAGCCCGAAAATGCCCCATTCGCACCGTTTCACCCGTTTGTCCACCCAAATGGCCATGAAAAATTAAAAGGACCACACTGGGACAATACCTAACCTCCTTGGCATGCCCTAGTCAATTTTTGTCCCACAACATACCCAGACCACGTTCCCACCCCTAAAATCGTGGGCTATAGTACGCAGATTTGGTCCAAAAATGTCCCGTTCGCGCCGTTTCGCCCGTTTATCCACCGAAATGGCCACAAAAAATTAAATGGACAGAACTGGAATGATCCCCAACCTCCCTGTCATGCCCCAATTGATTTTTGGACCACATCTCGACCGAAAGTTGGGCCCAACCCTGAAATTGTGGGCTATAGCTCACCAATTTGGCCCGAAAATACCATGTTCGCGTTGTTTCAACCGTTTGTCAACCTAAATAGCCACAAAAAAATTAAACTAACCATACTGGAAAGATCCAAACCTCCCTGGCATACTCCGGTCAATTTTCGACCCGCAACACGCTCGGACCCCGAGCCCACTCACAAAACTGTGGGCTATACCACATCGATTTGGCCCGAAAATGCCCTGTTGGTGCCGTTTTGCCCACTTGTCCACACAAATGGCCACAAAAAATTAAACAGTCCATACTGGGATGATCCTCAACCTTTATGGCATGCCCCAATCAATATTTGGTGCACAACACGCTCGGAAACCAGGCCCACCCTCAAAACCGGGGGCTATATCTCATTGATTTAGCCCAAAAATCCCCATTTGTGTCATTTTGCCCATTTGTCCTCCCAAATGGCCACAAAAAAATAAATGGATTATACTGGGATGATCCCCAACCTCCTTGGCACGCCCCAATTGATTTTTGGCCCACAACACGCCTAGACCCTGGGCCCACCCTCAAAACCATAGGCTATAGCTCACCGATTTTTTTCGAATATGCCTCATTCACACTGTTTTGCCCATTTGTCCACCCAAATATCAACAAAAAATTAAACAAACCCTACTGGGAAGATCTTAAACCTCCCTGGCATTCCCAGATAAAGTTTTGGCCCACAACACTTTCGGACCCCGAGCCCATTCCCAAAACTGTGGGCTATAGCACACTGATTTGGCCCAAAAATGCCCCGTTCTCACCGTTTTGCCCGTTCATCCACCTAAATGGCCATGTAAAATTAAATGGACCATACTGGGATGATCCCTAACCTCCCTAGCACACCCTAGTCAATTTTTGGCCCACAGCACATGCGAACCTCGGGCCCACCCCCGAAATCGTAGGCTATTGCGCACCGATTTATTCCGAAAAGGTCCCATTCGCATCGTTTTGCCTGTTTTTCCACTGAAATGGCCATAAAAACATAAAATGACCATACTAAGACATTCCTCAACTACCCTGGCTTGCCCCATTCAATTTTTGGCCCACCGCACGCCTGAACCCTGGGATTTCCCCCTAAACCATGGGCTATAACACACCAATTTTGCCCTGAAAATGCCCTATTTGGGCCGTTTTGGCAGTTTGTCCACCAAAAAGCCCACAAAATAGTAAACGGACTATACTGGGACGATCCCCAACCTCCCTATCATGCCTCAGTCGATTGTCGGCCCATAGAACGCCCTGACCCACGCCCACCCCCGAAACTATAGTCTATGGCACACCAATTTGGGGTAAAAATGGACCGTTTGCGCCGTTTCGCTAGTTTGTCCACCCAAATAGCCACAAAAAAATAAACGGACCATACTGGGAAGATTTTCAATCTCCCTAGCATACCCCGATGAATTTTTGGCCCATAGAACGCTCGAACCCCAGGCCTACCACCAAAGCCATGGGCTATAGCACACCGATTTATCCCAAAAATGTGCCATTCGCGCCGTTTACTTTTTTGTCCACAGAAATGGCCACAAAAAATTAAAAGAACCACACTGAGACAATTCCCAACCTCCATGGCATGCCAAGGTTGATTTTTGGCCCACAGTATGCTCAGACTTGAGCACACACCGAAACCGTAGGCTATAGTACACCGATTCAGCCAAAAATTGACCCATTCGAGCTGTTTCCCCCGTTTGTCTACCTGAATGGCCATAAAAAATTAAACGAGCCATACTGGGATGATCCCAAACCTCCCTGTCATGCTTGGTCAACAGCATTCCCGAACCCTGGGCCCACACTCGAAACCGTGGGCTATAGCATATCGATTTGGCTCGAAAATGCCCTGTTCTCGCCATTTCGCCCTTTTGTCCATACAAATGGACACAAAAAATTAAACGGACCACACGTGGACCATCCCCAACATTCCTAGCACACCCCAGTCAATATTTGCCCATAATACACCTAAACCCTGGGCCCACCCTAAAACCGTGGGCTATAGCACACCAATTTGATAAAAAAATGCCCCATTCGCACCGTTATGCCAGTTTGTCACCCAAAATAGCCACAAGAAATTAAAATAACCACACTAGGATGATCTCTCCCTCCCTGGCATGCCCTGGTCAATTTTTGGCCTACTTACGCTTGAACACTAGGCCCACCCCCAAAACCATGGGCAATAGCACACCGATTTGGCCTGAAAATGCCCGGTTTGCACCGTTTCACCGGTTTGTCCACTAAATCAGCACAAAAAATTAAAGAGACCACACTGGGATAATTGCCAACCTCCGTGGCTTGCCCCGATTGATTTTTTACTGACAGCATGCCCAAACCCGAGCCCACCCTTAAAACTATAGCCTATAGCACACCGATTTGGCCTGACAATGCCTTGTTTGAACTGTTTCACCCGCTTGTCCACTCAAATTCCCACAAAAAAATAAAAAGCCCACACTGGGACAATCCCAACCTCACTGGAACACCCTGGGCAATTTTTGACCCACAGTACGCCTGGAGTCCTAGCCTATCTTCGAAACCGTAGGCTATAGCTCACCGATTTGGCCCAAAAAATGTTGCGTTCGCACCGTTTCGCATGTTTAACCACCCAAATCGTCACAAAAAATTAAACAGACCACACTGAGATGATCCCCAACATCCTTTGCATGCTTCAATTGATTTTGGGCCCAAAGTACACTCGGAATCCAGGCCCACCCCAAAAACCGTGGGCTATACCACGCCGATTTGGCACGAAAATGCCCCATTCGTGCCGTTTTCCCTGTTTATCCCCCAAAATAGCCATAAAAAATTAAACGGACCATGCTAGGATGATCCCTAACCTCCCTATCATGCCCCGATCAATTTTTAACCCACAGCATACCTGGACCCAGGCCCACCCCCAAAACCGTGGGCTATAGCACATGATTTGGCCCTAAAATGCCCCGTTCACGCACTTTTGCCTATTTTTCCACCCAAATAGCCACGAAAAATTAAATGAACCACACTGGGATGATCCCTAACCTCCCTAGCAGGCCCCGATCAATTTTAGGCCTACAGCACGCCCGGACCCCAGGCCAACCCCCGAAACCGTGGGCTATAGCACACTGATTTAGCCTGAAAAGGCCCCATTCGCGTCGTTTTGCCCGTTTGTCCACCCAAATGGCCACAAAAAAGTAAACAGACCACACTGGGAAGAACCTCAACCTCCCTGGCATGCCCCGATTGATTTTTGGCCTACAGTACACTCGGAATCCATGTCCACCCTCAAAATCGTGGGCTATAGCTCACCTACTTGGCCTGAAAATGCCCAGTTCGCACCTTTTCGCCCGTTTTTTCATCCAAATAGCCACAAAAAATTAGAATAACCACACTGGGATGATACCCAACCCCCCTGGCATACCCCGGTCGAGTTTCTATCGACATCACTCCCGAACCCCGGGCCCACCCATGAAATCGTGCGCTATAGCACATCAATTTAGATTAAAAACACCCCGTTCGCGCTGTTTCAACCGTTTATCCTCCCAAATGACCACAAAAAATTAAATGGACCACACTGGGATGATCCCAAACTTCCCTGACATGCCCCGAGCAATTTTCAGCCTACAGCATGACCGAACCTCAGGCCCAACCCCAAAACTGTGGGCTATAGTACACCGATTTGGCTCGAAAATCCCCCATTCATGCCGTTTTGCCCGTTTGTCTACCCAAATGACCAGAAAAAATAAACGGACCATAATGGGATAATCCCCAACCTCTCTGGTATGCCCCAATCGATTTTATCCCACATCACTCCCGGACCCCAGGCCCATGCTCGAAACTGGGGGCTATAGCACACCGATTTATCTCAAAAATGTCCCGTTCGTGCTGTTTCGCCCATTTATCCACCCAAATGGCCACAAAAAATTAAACAGACCATACTCGGATGATCCCTAACTTAACTGGCATACCTCAATCAATTTTCGGCCCACAGCACACTCGGACCCTTGGCCCACGCCCAAAACCATGGGCTATAGCACACTGTTTTAGCCTAAAAATGTCCCGTTCACGCCGTTTTGCCCATTTATCCATCAAAATGTCCCTAAAGAATTATATGGACCACAATGGGATGAACCCCAACCTCCATGCTATGCCCCGGTAGATTTTTAGCCCACAGCACTCCCGAACCATGGGGCCACCCCTGAAACTGTGGGCTATAGCACACTGATTTAGACCAAAAATGCCCAATAGCCACGAAAAATTAGATGGACCACATTGGAAAAATACCCAACCTTTGTCAATCTATTTTTGGCCCACAGCACGCCCGGACCTTGGGCCCACCCCTAATACCGTGGGCTATAGCACACCAATTTGGCTTGAAAACATCCTATTCGTGCGCGTTTCGCCTGTATGTCTGCCTAAATGGCCACGAAAAGTTAAACAAACCACACTGGGATGGTAACCAGCCTATATTCCATTCCCCGTTTGATTTTAGGCCCACAGAATGCTCGAATATCAGGCCCACCCTCAAAATCGTGATCTACTACACAATTATTTGTCCCGAAAATGCCCCGTTCGCGCTATTTCGCCTGCTTGACCACCCAAATAGCCATGAAAAATTAAATGAACCACACTGGGATGATCCCCAACCTCCCTAGCACGCTCTAATCAATTTTTGGACCACAGAACGCCCGGTCTTTTGGCCTACCCCTAAAATCGCAGGCTATACTACACCGATTTTTCCTGAAAATGCCCCGTTCGTGCCGTTTTGCCCGTTTGTCCACCCAAATGGCCACAAAAAATTAAACGGACCACACTGAGATAATTTCCAACCTCCCTGTCCCACCCCAATTGATTTTTGGCCCACAGCACGCCTAAAACCCAGGCCCACTCCCAAAACTGTGGGCTATAGCACATCGATTTAGCCTAAAAATGCCCCGTTCGCGCCGTTTAGCCTGTTTGTCCACCGAAATGGCCACAAAAAATTAAACAAACTACACTAGGATAATCCCCAATCTCCCTGGTATGTCTTGGTTGATTTTTGAGCCATAGCACGCCCGAACTCCGGGCCCAATCTCAAAACCGTGGGCTATAGCACACCAATTTGTCTTTAAAATGCCCTGTTTTGCTCGTTTGTCCACCAAAATATTTGGAAAAATTTAAATAGACCACAATGGGATGATTGCCGAATGATTTTCAAAGCACACCACTCCCGGAACCCAGCCCCACCCCAAAAACTGTGGGCTATAGCATACTAATTTGGCCCAGAAATGCCCCGTTCACGCTGTTTTACCCTTTGTCCACGCAAATGGCCACAAAAAATTAAACGGACCACACTTGAACGATCTCTAACCTCCCTGCAACACCCGAAATCATGGGCTATAGTACACCAATTTGGCCTGAAAATGCCCTATTCGCGCCGTTTTTCCTGTTTACCCCGAAACTGTGGGCTATAGCACACCAACATGGCCCGAAAATGCTCTGTTTGTGCCATTTCACCCGTTTGTCCATCCAAATTGCCACGAAAAATAGAAAGGACCATAATGGGATGATCCCCAACCTCCCTGGCATGCTCCGATCGATTTTAGGCCTACAACATGCCCGAACCCAGGCCCACACTCAAAACCGTGGGCTATAGCACATCGATTTTGTTCGAAAATGACCTGTTCACACTGTTTTGCCCGTTTATCCATCCAAATGGCCATGAAAAATTAAACGGACCACACTGGGATGATCCCTAACCTCTCTTCCATGCCTCGGATGATTTTTGCCCCACAACACGATTGGACCCAAGGCCCACCTCCAAAATCATGGGCCATAACACAGCAATTTTTTTTTGAAAAATGCCCCGTTTGCATCATTCCGACCATTTATGCACCCAAATAGGCACGAAAAATTAAACAGATCATACTAGGATGATCCCAAACCTCCCTAACATGTCCCGATTAATTTTTGGCCAACAACACACCCGAACCCTGGACCCACGACCGAAACCATGGGCTATAGTACATCGATTTGGCTCGAAAATGCCTCATTCGCGCTATTTTGCTCGTTTGTCCACCAAAAAGCCCACAAGAAATTAAACAGACCACACTGGGATGATCCACAACATCCTAGGCATGCCCCGATTGATTTTTGGCCCACAGTATACCCTGACCCCAGGGCCCACCCCCAAAATAGTAGGCTATAGCACACCAATTTGGCCCGAAAATACCCCGTTGGCACAGTTTCGCCCGTTTGTCCACCCAAATAGCCACAAAAAATTAAATGGACCACATTGGGATGATCCCCAACCTCCCTGGCATGCCACAGTCAATTTTTGACCCACGGCATAGCCGAACCCCAGGCCCACCCCTAAAGCCGTGGGCTATAGCACATTGATTTGGCTTGAAAATGCCCTATTTGCCTTATTTTTCCCATTTGCCCACCCAAATGGCCTCAAAAAAATTAAACGAGCTACACTAAGATAATACCCAACATCCCTGGCATGCCCCAATTGATTTTCGGCCCACAGCACGTACTGACCCTGGCCCACCCCCAAAATCGAGGGCCTTAGCTAGCCTATTTGTCCCAAAAATGCCCCGTTCAAGCCATTTTATCTGTTTTCCCACCCAAATGGCCACAAAAAATTAAACGAACTACACTAGCATGATGCCCAACCTTCCTGACATACCCTGATCAATTTTTGGCACACAGCACGCCCGAAACCCAGGCCCACCCCTAAAACTCTGGCTATAGCGCACCGATTTGGAATGAAGATGCCTCGTTCAAACTGTTTTGCCCATTTGTCCAACCAAATGGCCACAGAAAATTAAACGGACCACACTAGGATAATCCCCAACCTTCCTGTCATGCCTCAATTTATTTTTAGCCTATAGCACTCCTGGTTCTCAGGCCCACACCCAAAATCACGTGTTATAGCACACCAATTTGGCAAGAAAATACCTCATTTGCGTTGTTTTGCCCGTTTGTACACCTAAATGTCCACAAAAAATTAAAGGGAATACACTTGGATGATCCTCAACGTCCCTAGTATGCCTTGATCAATTTTTGATGCAAAGCACGCCCGGACTCTGGGCCCTCCCCCATAACCGTGGGCTATAGCACGCCGATTTAGCCCGAAAATGCCCTGTTTGCGCCGTTTCACCCGTTTATCCACCCAAATGGCAAAGAAAAATTAAATAGACCATACTGGGATGATTCCCACCATCCTTGGCACGCCCTAGTAGATTTTTGGCACACAGTACGCTCGGATTCGAGGTCCACCCCCAAAATCGTGGTCTATAGCACACTGATTTGGCCAAGAAATGCCCGGTTCACGCGGTTTCTCCTATTTGCCCATCCAAATGGCCACAAAAAATTAAAATGGACCATACTGGGATGATCCTCAACCTCCTAGAAAGCCACAGTCGATTTTCAGCCTATTGCACGCCCGGACCCTACGCCCACCCCTGAAACCGTGGGCTATAGCACACCGATTTGGCCTAAAAATACCCCGTTCGCGCCGTTACACCTTTTTGTCTACCCAAATGGCCACCAAAAATTAAATGGACCACACTGGAATTATCCCCAACCTACTTTGCATGCGCCAATCAATTTTCAGAATATAGCACGCCCGGACACCGGGCCCGCCTCAAAGCTGTGGGCTATAGCACATCAATTTGGCTCGAAAATGCCCCATTTGTGCTATTTCGCTCAATTGTCCACCCAAATAACCACAAAAAATTAAACGGACCACATTAAAATTATCCTAAACCTCTCTGGCATGCTTGATTAATTTTTGGCCCACATGATGCCCCCGGGCCCACCCCCAAAACTGTGGGCTATAGCACATCAATTTGGCCAAAATATGTCTCATTCTCTAGTTTGTCCACCCAAATGTCCATAAAACATTAAACGGACCACACTGGGCGGATCCCCAACCTCCCTGGTACACCTCGATTAATTTTTAGCCCACAGTACACCCGAACCTCGGGCCTTTCCTTAAAATCGTGGGATATAGCACATCGATTTATCCCAAAAATACCCCGTTTGTGCCGTTTCACCTATTTGTCTACCCAAATGGCTACGAAAAATTAAATGGACCATATTGGGATGATCCCCAACCACCCTAGCATGCCCCAATAAATTTTTGACCCACATCTCGCCCGGACCTGGACCACCCATGAAACTGTGGGCTATAGGTCACCGATTTGGCCTGAAAATGCCCCATTCGCGCTGTTTCTCCCGTTTATCCACCCTAATGGCCACAAAAAATTAAACGAACCATACTGAGACGATCTCCAACCACCTTGGAATGCCTCGGTCTATTTTTGGCCCACAGTAAGCTGGACCGCAGGCCCACCCCCAAAATTGTGGGCTTTATCTCACTGATTTGGCCTGAAAATACCTCGTTTCTGCTGTTTTGCCTGTTTGTCCACCCAAATAGCCATGAAAAATGAAATGGACCATACTGGGATGATCCCAAACATCCCTGGCATGCCCCAGTCGATTTTTGGCCCACAATACGCCCGGACCCCAGGTCCACCCCAAAACCATAGGCTATAGCACACTAATTTGGCCTAAATCCACCTCGTTTGCACCGTTTTGCTTGTTTGTCTACCCAAATAACCATGAAAAATTAAAAAAACCACACTGAGATGATCCGCAACCTCCCTGACATGCCTCTATCAATTTTTGGCCCATAGCACCAGTGGACCTCAGGCTCGCCCCCAAAACCGTGGGCTATAGCATACCGATTTGGCCAGAAAATGCCTCGTTTGAGCTGTTTTGCACGTTTATCCACCCAAATAGCCACAAAAATTTAAACAGACCACACTGAGATGATCCCTAACTTTCCTGGCATGGCTAGGACAATTTTCAGTCCACAATATGCCCGAACCCTGGGCCCACCACCAATACTGTTAGCTATAGCACATCGATTTAGCCCGAAAATGCCCCATTCACGCTGATTTGCCTGTTTGTCCACCTAAATGGCCACAAAAAAATAAACGTACCATACTGGGATGATCCCCAACCTCCCTGCCATGCCCTGGTCAAATTTTGGCCCACAACACGCCCGGACTCTGGGCCTACACTCAAAACCATGGGCTATAGCACATCTATTTAGCCCAAAAATGCCCCGTTCTCACCGTTTTGCCCGTTTGACCAAACAAATGGCTATGAAAAATTAAACAGACCATACTGGGACTATCCCCATCATCCCTGGCACTTCCCGGTCAATTTTTTGACCATAATAAGCCCAAACCTCAGGCCCACCCCAAAACCGCGGGCTATTGCACACTGATTTGACCCAAAAATTCTTCGTTGGCACCGTTTCACCAGTTTGTCAACCCAAATAGCCACAAAAAATTAAACGAAGCATACTGGGACGATCCCCAATATTCTTGGCATGCCCTAGTCAATTTTTGGCCCATTTATGCCCAGACCCTGGGCCCACCCTTAAAAATGTGGGCTATAACACACTGATTTGGCCCAAAAATACCGATTTTCACGATTTCAATAGTTTGTAGACTCAAATGGCCACAAAAAATTAAACAAATTATACTGTAACAATCCCCAACCTCCCTGGCACACCTCGGTCAAATTTTTACCGACAGCACACCCAAACTCGGGTCCATCCCCAAAACTGTTGGCTATAGCACACTGATTTAGCCTGAAAATGCCTCTTTTGCACCGTTTTGCTCGTTTGTCTACCTAACTGGTCACAAAAAATTAAACAAACCACACTGGGATGATCCCAAACCTACTTGGCATGCTAAAATCGATTTTCGGCCCACAGAACGCCCGGACCACAGGCCTACACCCAAAATCGGACCTTGGGCCCACCCCCAAAACTGTGGGCAAAAGTACATCGATTTTGCTTGAAAATGCCCCGTTCGCGCTGTTTTGCATGATTCTCCACCCAAATGGCCATAAAAAATTAAATGGACCATATTGGGAAGTTTCCCAACTTCCCTGGCATGCCCCAATTGATTTTTGGCCCACCGCCCGCCCGAACCCTTGTATTGCCCCCAAACTATAGAATAGCACAACAATTTGCCCAAAAATGCCCCGTTCGTGCTGTTTTACCAGTTTGTCTACCTAAATGGCCACAAAAAATTAAACGAACCATAATAGGTCGATCCCCAACCTCCCAGGGATGCCCCGATCAATTTTTGGCACACAACACGCTCTGACCTTGGGTCCACCCCCAAAATCGTACTCTATAGCACACCGATTTGGCCTAAAAACGCACTGTTTGTGCCGTTTAGCCTATATGTCCACCTGAATGGCTACAAAAATTTAAACGGACCACATTGGGATGATCCCCAACAGGTGAAACGGCATGAAGAATTTTTGGGCCAAATCGGTAAGCTATAGCTCATCGATTTGGCTCGAAAATACCCCGTTCACGCCGTTTCGCCCGTTTGTCCACCCAAATAGCCACAAAAAATTAAACGGACCACATTGGGATGATACCCAACCTCCCTGGCACACCCAGTCGATTTTTGGCGAACAGTGGGCTATAGCTCAAATATTTGGCTCAAAAATGCCTCGTTCGTGCCGTTTCCCCCGTTTGTCCACCCAAATAACCATGAAAAATTAAAAAGACCAAATTGGGACAATCCACAATATCCCTGGAAATCCCCAATCAACTTTTAGCCCATAAAAGGTCCGGACCCTAGGCTTGCCCCCGAAACTAAGGGCTATAGCACACCGATTTGGCCCAAAAATGCCCCGTTCGTGCCGTTTCACCCGTTTGTCCACCCAAATGGCCATGAAAAATTAGACGAACCACACTGGGTAGATCCCCAACCTCCCTGGCATGCCTCAGTGGATTTTTGGCTCACAGCATACACTGACCTCAGGCCCACTCCTAAAATCGTGGGATATATCACACTGGTTTGGCCTAAAAAAGCCCTGATTGCGCTGTTTTGCCCGTATGTCCACCCAAATGGCCACAAAAAATTAAATGGACCACACTAGGAGGATCCACAACCTCCCTGGCATGCCCTAGTCAATTTTTGGCCCACAGCACGCCCGGACCCGGGCCCCCCACCAAAACAGTGGGCTATAGCACACCAATTAAGCCCAAAAATGCCTCATTCGCATTGTTTTGCCTGTTTGTCCACCCAAATGGCCACGAAAAACTAAATGAACCATATTGAGAAGATCCCAAACTCCCTGGCATGCCCCGATCGATTTTGGACCCACAGCATGCCCGAACCATGTGACCACTCCCAAAATCGTGGGTTATAGCACACAAATTTGGCCCAAAAATGCCCCATTCTCGCCGGTTTGCCCGTTTACCCGCCCAAATAGCCATGAAAAATTAAAAGGACCACACTGGGATGATCCCCAACCTCTATGGCATGCCGTGGTCGATTTTTGACCGAATGCACGCCCGGACCCCGTGTCTACCCTTAAAACCGTGGGCAATAGCACACAGATTTCGACCGAAAATGCCCTATTTGCATCGTTACGCCCGTTTATCCACACAAATGGCCACAAACAATTAAATGGACTACACTGGAATGATTCCCAACCTCCCGACATGCCCCGATCAATTTTTAGACCACAGTTCGCCTGGATGCCGGGCCCAAATCTAAAACCGTGGGCTATAGCTCATTGTTTTAGCCCGAAAATACCCTGTTTGCATTTTTTCGACTGTTTGTACACCCAAATGGCCACAAAAAATTAAACAGACCACACTGGGAAGATACCCACCTCCCTGGCATGCCCCAGTCAATTTTCTACCCATTGCACGCTGAGACTGTGGGCCCACCTATAAAACCGTGGGCTATAGCACGTTAATTTGGATAGAAAATGCCCCGTTGGTGCAACCTACCTTGCATGCCCTGATCGATTTTAGGCCCTCTACACACTCGAACCGTGGGTCCACCCCCAAAACCGTGCGCTATAGCACACCAATTTGGCCCAAAAATGGCCCGTTTTCATCATTTCACCTGTTTCTCCTCTCAAATGTCCACGAAAAGTTAAACAGACCATACTAGGGCAATCTTCCACTTCCCTGGCATGCCCTAGTTGATTTTTAACCCATATCAAGCCCGAACCCCGAGCCCATCCCCAAAATCGTGGGATATAGCAAACCGATTTATCACAAAAATGCCCCGTGCGTGCCGTTTCGCCCGTTTGTCCACCCAAATGGCCATGAAAATTTTAACGGACCACATTTGGATAATCCCAACCTCCCTGGTATGCCTAGATTGAATTTCAGCCCACAACACACCTGGACCCCAGGCTTGCCCCTAAAATAGTGGGCTACAGAACACCGATTTGGCTCGATTATGCCAGTTTGCATCATTTCACATGTTTGACCACCCTAATGGCCACGAAAAATTAAACAAACTATATTGGGATGATCCCCAATATACCTGGCATGCCCCGATCAATTTTCAACGCACAGCATGCCCAGACCCTTGGCCCATACCTAAAACCGTGGGCTATAGCTCAAATATTTGGCTCAAAAATGCCTCGTTAGTACCGTTTCCCCCGTTTGTCCACCTAAATAACCATGAAAAATTAAAAAGACCAAATTGGGACAATCCACAATATCCCTGGAAATCCCCAATCAATTTTTAGCCCATAACACGTCCGGACCCCGGGCTTGCCCCCGAAACTAAGGGCTATAGTACACCGATTTGGCCCAAAAATACCCCGTTCGTGCCGTTTCACCCGTTTGTCCACTTAAATGGACATCAAAAATTAAACGAACCACACTGGGTAGATCCACAACGTCCCTGGCATGCCTCGATGGATTTTCAGCTCACAACATGCCCTGACCTCAGGACCACTCCTAAAATCGTGGGATATATCACACTGGTTTGGCCCAAAAATGCCCTGTTAGCGCCGTTTTGCCCGTATGTCCACCGAAATGGTCATAAAAAATTAAATAGACCACACTGGGATGATCCACAACCTCTCTGGCATGCCTCAGTCAATTTTTAGCCCACAGCATGCCCGGCCCCGGCCCCCCCACCAAAACAGTGGGTTATAGCACACCAATTTGGCACAAAAATGCCCCATTCACATTGATTTGCTCGTTTGTCCACCCAAATGGTCACAATAAACTAAATGAACCATATTGAGAAGATCCCAAACTCCCTGGCATGCCTCAGTCGATTTTGGACCCACAGCACGCCCGAACCATGTGACCACTCCCAAAATCGTGGCCTATAACACACAAATTTGGCCCGAAAATGCCCCATTCTTGCCGGTTTGCCCGTTTATCCACCCAAATAGCCACAAAAAATTAAAAGGACCACACTGAGAAGATCACCAACCTCTCTGTCATGCCCTGGTCAATTTTTGACCTAAAGCATGCCCAGACCCCGTGCCCACCCCTGAAACCGTGGGTAATAGCATACAAATTTCGCCCGAAAATGCCCCGTTTGCGTTGTTTCGCCCGTTTATCTACACAAATGGCCACAAAAAATTAAATGGACTTCACTGGAATGATCCTTAACGTCACGGCATGCCCCGATCGATTTTCAGACCAGAGTTCACCTAGATGCTGGGCCCAACTCTAAAATCGTGGGCTATAGCTCATCGATTTAGCCCGAAAATACCTTGTTTGTGTTGTTTCAGCTGTTTGTACACCCAAATGGCCATAAAAAAATTAAACGGATCACACTGGGAAGATACCTAACCTCCCTGGCATGCCCCAGTCAATTTTTTGCCCATAGCACGCTCGAACTCGGGGCCCACCCACTAAACCGTAGGCTATAGCACGTCAATTTAGCCAGAAAATGCCCCATTGGTGCAATCTCCCTTGCATGCCTTGCTTGATTTTAGGCCCACTACACACTCGAACCTCGGGCCGACCTCCAAAACTGTGGGCTTATAGCACACCAATTTGGCCCAAAAATGGCCCGTTTGCACCGTTTCACCTGTTTCTCCTCTCAAATGTCCACGAAAAATTAAACAGACCATACTAGGGCGATCTTCAACCTCCCTGGCATGACCCAGTTTATTTTTAACTCACATCAAGCTCGGACCCTGAGCCCATCCCCAAAATAGTGATATATAGCAGACCAATTTATCACAAAAATGCCCCGTTCGTGCCGTTTCACCTGTTTATCCACCCAAATGGCGAAGAAAAATTTAATGAACCACATTGGAATGATACCAACCTCCCTAGTATGCCTAGATCGAATTTCATCCCATAACACACCTGGACCCCGGGCTTTCCCCCAAAACAGTGGGCTACAGCACACCGATTTGGCTCGAAAATACCAGTTTGCACCGTTTCACATGTTTGACCACCCTAATGGCCACAAAATATTAAATGAACTATATTGGGATGATCCCCAATATACCTGGCATGCCCCGATCAATTTTCAACGCACAGCACGTCCAGACCCTGGGCCCACACCCAAAAACGTGGGCTATAGCTCAAATATTTGGCTCAAAAATGCCTCGTTCGTGCTATTTCCCCCGTTTGTCCACCCAAATAACCATGAAAAATTAAAAAGACCAAATTGGGACAATCCAAAATATCCCTGGAAATCCCCAATCAATTTTTAGCCCACAACACGTCCGGACCCTAGGGTTGCCCCTTAAATGGCTACGTGGGTTTGTCCACCCAAATGGCCACAAAAAATTAAACAATCCATACTGGGAAGATCCCAACCTTCCTGGCATTCCCCAGTCAATTTTTGGCCTTCAGCACGCCCATACACCGGGCCCACCCTCAAAACCGTGGGCTATAGCACACCGATTTCGCCTGAAAATGCTCGTTTCGCGTCGTTTCACCTGTTTGTCCATCCAAATAGCCACGAAAAATTAAACGGATCGTTATGGGAAGATACCCAGTATCCCTAGCACACCCAGATCAATTTTTGACCCACAGCACGATCAGAACCCGGGCTCACCCCCAAAACCGTGGGCTATAGCAGGCCGATTTTGCCAAAAAAAGCCCCGTTCTTGCTCTTTTGCCCATTATCCACCCAAATGGCCATGAAAAATTAAATGGAACATACTGGGATGATCCCCAAACTCCCTGAAACACCCCATTTAATTTTTTGCCCATAGCACGCTCGAACCTCGGGCCCATCCCCAAAACTGTAGGCTATTGCACACCGATTTAGCCTAAAAATGTCCAGTTCGCGTTGTTTTACCTTTGTTTTTCCATTGAAATAGCCATATAAAATTAAACGGACTATATTGGGACGTTCTCGAACTACCCTATCATGCTCTGGTTAATTTTTGGCCCACCGCATGCCCAAACCCTAGGATTGCCCTCTAAACCATGGGCTATAACACACTAATTTTGCTTGAAAATGCCCTGTTCGGACCGTTTTGGCAATTTGTCCATCCAAATTGCCTCTAAAAAATAAATGGACCACACTAGGTTGATACCCAACCTCCCTAGCACGCCTTGGTCGATTTTAGGCACACAACACACCCTAAACTTGGACCTACCCCCGAAATCATTAGCAATAGCACACTAATTTGGCCCAAAAACTGACTATTCACGCCGTTTCGCTCGTATGTCAACCCAAATGGCTACAAAAAATTAAACGGACCACACCTGGATGATCCCTAACCTCCATGGCATGCCTCGGTCGATTTTTAACCCACAGCACACTCGAAGCCCCATCCCACCCCTAAAACCATGGGATACAACACACCAATTTATCCCGAAAATGCCCCGTTCGCGCAGTTTCACCTGTTCGTCCACCCAAATGGCCACGAAAAATTAAAAGGACCATACTGGGACAATCCTAACCTTCCTAGCATGCCCTGGTCAATTTTTGACCCACAACATGCTCGGACCCTGTGTCCACCCCTTAAACCGTGGGCTATAAAACACAGATTTGGCCCAAAAATGCCCCGTTCGCACCGTTTTGCCCATTTCTCTACACAAATAGCCATGAAAAATTAAATTGACTACACTGGAATGATCCCCAACCTCCCGACATACCCCGATCAATTTTTGAATCATAGCTCACCTAGACGCTGGTCCCAACCCCAAAACCATGCGCTATAGCACACTGATTTGGCCCAAAAATACCTTATTCGCGTTGTTTCAGCCGTTTGTACACCCAAATGGGCACAAAGAATTAAATGGAACATACTGGGAAGATCCCTAACCTCCTTGGCATGCTTTGATCTATTTTCAGGCCACAGCATGCTCGGACTCCGGGCCCACCCACAAAACCGTGGGCTATAGCACACCCATTTAACCCAAAAATGACCCATTCGCGTCGTTTTGCCTGTTTGTCCACCCTAATAGCAACAAAAAATTAAATGGACCACATTGGGATAATCGTCAACCTCCCTTGCATACCCTGGTCGATTTTAGGCCCACTACACACTCGGACCCAGGCCCACCCCCAAAACCGTGGGCTATAGAACACTAATTTGGCCTAAAAATGGCCCGTTTGCACCGTTTCACCTGTTTCTCCTCCAAATGTCCACGAAAAATTAAACAGACCATACTAGGGTGATCTTCAACCTCCTAGCATGCCCCAATTGATTTTTAACCTACAGCAAGCCCGTACCCCGAGCCCATCCCCAAAATCGTGGGATATAGCAGACCAATTTGTCACAAAAATGCCCCGTGCGTGCCGTTTCGCCCGTTTGTCTACCCAAATGGCCATGAAAATTTTAACGGACCACATTGGGATGATCCCAACCTCCCTGGTATGCCTCGATCGAATTTCAGCCCACAACACACCTGGACCCCGTGCTTGCCCCAAAACAGTAGGCTACAACACACCGATTTGGCTTGAAAATGCCAGTTTGCACCGTTTCACCTGTTTGACCACCCTAATGGCCACGAAAAATTAAACAAACTATATTGGGATAATCCCCAATATACCTGGCATGCCTCGATCAATTTTAAACGCACAGCACACCTAGACCCTGGGCCCACACCTAAAACCGTGGGCTATAGCTCAAATATTTTGCTCAAAAATGCGTCGTTCGTGCCGTTTCCCCCGTTTTTCCACCCAAATAACCATGAAAAATTAAAAAGGCCAAATTGGGACAATCCACAATATCCTTGAAAATTTCCAATTAATTTTTAACCCACAACACGACCGGAGCTTGCCCCGAAAACTAAGGGCTATAGCACACTGATTTGGCCCGAAAATACCCCGTTCGTGCCGTTTCGCCCGTTTGTCCACCCAAATGGCCATGAAAAATTAAACGAACCACACTAGGTAGATCCCCAATGTCCCTGGAATGCCTCGATGGATTTTCAGCTCACAGCATGCCGTGACCTCAGGCCCATTCCTAAAATCGTGGGATATATCACACTGGTTTTACCCGAAAATGCCCTGTTTGGCCGTTTTGCCCGTATGTCCACCCAAATGGCCACAAAAATTAAATGGAATACACTGGATGATCCACAACCTCTCTGGCATACCCCAGTCAATTTTTGGCCCCCAGCACGCCTGGACCTGGGCCCCCCACCAAAACAGTGGGCTATAGCACACCAATTTGGCCCAAAAATGCCCCGTTTCCATTGTTTCGCTCGTTTGTCCACCCAAATAGCCACGAAAAACTAAACAGACCATATTGAGAAGAACCCAAACTCCATGGCATGCCCCGGTCGATTTTGGACCCACAGCACGCCCGAACCATGTGACCACTCCCAAAATCGTGGGCTATAGCACACAAATTTAGCCCGAAAATGCCTCATTCTCGCCGGTTTACCAGTTTATCCACCCAAATAGCCACGAAAAATTAAAACCACTATACTGGGATGATCCTTAACCCCTATATCATGCCCTGGTCGAGTTTTGATCTAAAGCACGCCCGGACCCCGTGTCTACCCCTGAAACCGTGGGCAATAGCACAATGATTTCGCCCGAAAATGCCCCGTTTGCGTTATTTCGCCTGTTTATCCACACAAATGGCCACAAAATATTAAATGGACAATACTGGAATGATACCCAACCTCCCGGCATGCCCTGATCGATTTTCAGACCACAGTTCGCCTGGATGCCTGGCCCAACTCTAAAGCCATGGGCTATAGCTCACCGATTTAGCCCGAATATACCCTGTTCGCGTTGTTTTGGCCGTTTGTACTCCCAATGGCCACAAAATATTAAACGAACCACACTGGAAAGATACCCAACCTCCCTGGTATGCCCCAATCAATTTTTTTCCCATAGCACGCTCGGACTCTAGGCCCACCCATAAAACCGTGGGCTATAGCAAGTCAATTTGGCCAGAAAATAACCCGTTGGCGCTGTTCGCCTATTTGTCCACCCAAATGGACACAAAACAATTAAAAAATCCATACAGGGAAGATCCCAACCTCCCCCGGTCAATTTTTGGCCTTCAACACACCCAGACCCCAGGCCCACCCTCAAAATCGTGGGCTATAGCACACTGATTTCGCCTGAAAATGCTCGTTCCACGCTGTTTCACCTATTTGTCCATCCAAATAGCCACGAAAAATTAAACGGATCATGCTGGGAAGATCCCCAATCTCCCTAGCATACCCAGATCAATTTTTGACCCACAACACGATCAGAACCCGGGCCCACCCCCTAAACCGTGGGCTATAGCAGACTGATTTTGGAAAAAATGCCCCGTTCTCGTTCTTTTGCCCGTTATCCACCCAAATAGCCATGAAAATTTAAATGGACCATACTGGGATGATCCTCAAACTCCCTGGCATGCCCCATTCAATTTTTGGCCCATAGAACGCTCGAACCTCGGGCCCACCCCCAAAACTGTAGGCTATTGCACACCGATTTAGCCTAAAAATGTCCCTTTCGCATTGTTTTACCTTTTTTCCATCGAAATAGCCATATAGAATTAAACGGACTATATTGAGACGTTCCCAAACTACCCTGGCATGCTCCTGTCAATTTTCGGCCCACCGCACGCCCGAACCCAGGGATTGCCCTCTAAACCATGGGCTATAACACACCAATTTTGCTTGAAAATTCCCCGTTTAAACCATTTTGGCAATTTATCCATCCAAATGGCCTCTAAAAATTAAACGGACCATACTGGGTTGATACCCAACCTCCCTGGCACGCCTCGATCAAATATTTGGCTCAAAAATGCCCCGTTCGTGCCATTTCACTCGTTTGTCCACCCAAATGGCCATGAAAAATTAAACGAACTACACTGGGTAGATCCCCAACCTCTCTAGCATGCCTCAGTGGATTTTCGGCTCACAGCATGCCCTGACCTTAGGCCCACTCCTAAAATCGTGGGATATATCACACTGGTTTGGCCCGAAAATGCCCTGTTTGCGCCTTTTGCCTGTATGTCCACCAAATGGCCACAAAAAATAAATGGACTACACTGGGATGATCCACAAACTCCCTGACATGCCCCAGTCAATTTTCAGCCCACAGCATGCCCGGACTCGAGCCCACCACCAAAATAGTGGGGTATAGAACACCAATTTGGCCCAAAAATGCCCTGTTCGAATTGTTTTGCCCGTTTGTCCACCCAAATGGACACGAAAAAACTAAACGGATCATATTGAGAAGATCCCAAACTGCCTATCATGCCCCGGTCAATTTTGCACCCACAGCATGCCCGAACCATGTGACCACTCTCAAAATCGTGGGCTATAGCACACAAATTTGGCCCTAAAATGCCCCATTCTCACCGGTTTCCCCATTTATCCACCCAAATAGCCACGAAAAATTAAAAGGACACTGGGATGATTCCCAACCTCTCTGGCATGCACTGGTTGATTTTTGACCCAAAGCACGCCCGGACCCCGTGCCCACCCCTGAAACCGTGGGCAATAGCACACAGATTTTGCCCGAAAATGCCCCATTTGCGTCGTTTTGCCCGTTTATCCACACAAATGGCCACAAAAAATTAAATGGACTAAAATGGTATGATACCCAACCTCCCGGCATGCCCTGATTGATTTTCAGACCACAGTTCGCCTGGATATCGAGCCCAACTCTAAAACTGTGGGCTATAGCTCACCGATTTAGCCTGAAATATCCTGTTCGCGTTGTTTTGGCCGTTTGTACACCCAAATGGCAACAAAAAATTAAACGGACCATACTGGGAAGATACCCAACCTCCCTGGCATGCCTCAGTCAATTTTTTGCCTATAGCACGCTCGGACTCTGGGCCCACCCACAAAACCGTAGGCTATAGCACGTCAATTTGGCCAAAAAATGCCCCGTTGGTGCCGTTTCGCCCATTTGTCCACCCAAATGGCCACAAAAAATTAAATGGATCACGCTGGGAAGATCCCCAATCTCCACACCCAGATTAATATTTGACCCACAGGACGATCAGAACCCGAGCCCACACCCGAAACCGTGGGCTATAGCAGGTCGATTTTGCCAAAAAATGCTCCGTTCTCGCTTTTTTGCCCGTTATCCACCCAAATAGCCATGAAAAATTAAATAGACCATATTGGGATGATCCTCAAACTCCTTGGCATGCCCCAAAATGGAACACTTGAACCTCGGGCCCACCCCTAAAAATGTAGGCTATTGCACACCGATTTAGCCTAAAAATGTCCCGTTCACGTTGCTTTACCTTTTTTTTCCATTGAAATAGCCATATAAAATTAAACAGACTATATTGAGATATTCCCGAACTACCTTGGCATACTCCGATCAATTTTTGGCCCACCGCACGCCCGAACCCTGGGATTGCCCTCTAAACCATGGGCTATATAACACACCAATTTTGCTTGAAAATGCCCTGTTCGAACTGTTTTGGCAATTTGTCCATCAAAATGGCCTCTAAAAATTAAATGGACCATACTGGGTTGATACCCAACCTCCCTGGCATGCCTCAGTCAATTTTTTGCCTATAGTACACTTGGACTCTGGGCCCACCCACAAAATCGTGGGCTATAGAACGTCAATATGGCCAGAAAATGCCCTGTTGGCGCCGTTTAGCCCATTTGTCCACCCAAATGGCCACAAAAAATTAAACTGATCACGTTGGGAAGATCCCCAATCTCCCTAGCACACCCAGATCAATTTTTGACCCACAGCACAAACAGAACCCAGGCCCACCCCCAAAACCGTGGTCTATAGCAGGCCGATTTTGCCAAAAAATGCTCCGTTCTCGCTTTTTTGCCCGTTATCCACCCAAATGGCCATGAAAAATTAAATGGACCATATGGGATGATCCCTAAACTCCCTGGCATGCCCCATTCAATTTTTCGCCTATAGCACACTTGAACCTCAGGCCCACCCCCAAAACTGTAGGCTATTGCACACCGATTTAGCCTAAAAATGTCCTGTTCACGCTGTTTTACCTTTTTTTTTTCATCGAAATAGCCATATAAAATGAAACGGACTATATTGGGATGTTCCTGAACTACCCTATCATGCTCCAATCAATTTTTGGCCCACCGCACGCCCGAACCCTGGGATTGCCCTCTAAACCATGGGCTATAACACACCAATTTTGCAAGAAAATTCCCCATTCGCACCATTTTCACAATTTGTCCATCCAAATTGCCTCTAAAAATTAAATGGACCATACTGGGTTGATACCCAACCTCCCTGGCATGCCTTGATCAATTTTAGGCACACAAAACACCCTAACCTCGGACCTACCGCCGAAATCATTAGCAATAGCACACTAATTTAGCCCCAACCTCCCTAGCATGCCCCGGTTGATTTTTAGCACACAGCATACTCGAAGCCCCATCCCACCCCTGAAACCATGGGATACAGCACGCTAATTTGTCCCAAAAATGCTCCGTTCGCGCAGTTTCACCTGTTTGTCCACCCAAATGGCCACGAAAAATTAAAAGGACCACACTGGGATAATCTTAACCTCCCTGGCATGCCCTGGTCAATTTTTGACCCACAACACGCCCGGACCCCATGTCCACCCCTCAAACCGTGGGCTATAACACACAGATTTGGCCCAAAAATGCCCCATTCGCACCATTTCACCCGTTTGTCTACACAAATGGCCACGAAAAATTTAATTGATTACATTGGAATGATCCCCAACCTCCCAGCATGCCCCGATCACTTTTCGGACCACAGCTCACCCGAACACTGGTCCCAACCCCGAAACCTTGGGCTATAGCACACTGATTTGGCCAAAAAATACCTTGTTCGCGTTGTTTCAGCTGTTTGTACACCTAAATAGGCACAAAAAATTAAATGGACCATACTGGGAAGATCCCTAACCTCCCTGGCATGCGTCGATCTATTTTCAGCCTACATCATGCACAGACTCCGGGCCCACTCACAAGACCGTGGGCTATAGCACACCCGTTTAACCCAAAAATGACCCATTCGCGCCGTTTCGCCTGTTTGTCCACCCAAATAGCAACAAAAAATTAAACGGACCACACTGGGATGATCCTCAACCTCCCTTGCATGCCCTGGTCGATTTTAGGTCCACTACACATTCAGACCCTAGGCCCACCCCTAAAACCGTGGGCTATAGCACACCAATTTTGCCTAAAAATAGCCCGTTTGCACCGTTTCACCTGTTTCTCATCTCAAATGTCCATGAAAAATTAAACAGACCATACTAGGGCGATCTTCAACCTCCCTGGCATGCCTCAGTTGGCTTTTAACCCACAGCAAGCCCGAACCCCGAGCCCATCCCTAAACCCATGCGATATAGTAGACCGATTTATCACAAAAATGCTCCGTTCGTGCCGTTTTGCCCATTTTTCCACCCAAATGGCCACAAAAATTTTAACGGACCACATTGGGATGATCCCAACCTTCCTGGTATGCCTAGATCGAATTTCAGCCTACAACACACCTGGACCCCGGGCTTGCTCCCAAAACAGTGGGCTATAGCACACCGATTTGGCTCAAAATTGCCAGTTTACACCGTTTCACATGTTTGACCACCCTAATGGCCACGAAAAATTAAACAAACCATATTGGGATGATCCCCAATATACCTGGCATACCCCGATCAATTTTAAACGTACAGAACGTATAGACCCTGGGCCCATACCCAAAATAGTGGGCCATAGCTCAAATATTTGGCTCAAAAATGCCTCGTTAATGCCGTTTCACCCGTTTGTCCACCCAAATAACCATGAAAAATTAAAAAGGCCAAATTGGGACAATCCACAATATCCATGGAAATCCCCAATCAATTTTTAGCCCACAACACGTCCGGACCCGGGCTTGCCCCCGAAACCAAGGGCTATAGCACACTGATTTGGCCCAAAAATACCCCGTTTGTGCCGTTTCACTCGTTTGTCCACCCACATGGCCATGAAAAATTAAACGAACCACACTGGGTAGATCCCCAACCTCTCTAGCATGCCTCAGTGGATTTTTGGAACACAGCATGCCCTGACCTCAGGCCCACTCCGAAAATTGTGGGATATATCAAACTGCTTTGGCCCGAAAATGCCCTGTTTTTCCGTTTTGCCCGTATGTCCACCCAAATGGCCAAATAAAATGAAATGGACCACAATGGGATGATCCAAAACCTCCTTGACATGCCCCAGTCAATTTTTGGCCCACTGCACGCCCGGACCTGGGCCCCCCACTAAAACAATTGGCTATAGCACACCAATTTGGCCCAAAAATGCCCCGTTTGCATTGTTTTGCCCGTTTGTCCACCAAAATGGCCATGAAAAACTAAACGGCCCATATTGAGAAGGTCCCAAACTTCCTGGCTTGCCCCGGTCAATTTTGGACCCACAAAACGCCCGAACCATGTGACCACTCCCAAAATCGTGGGCTATAGCACACAAATTTGGCCCGAAAATGCCCCATTCTCGTCGGTTTGCCCGTTTATCCACCCAAATAGCCACGAAAAATTAAAAGGATCATACTGGGATGATCCCCAACCTCTCTGTCATGCCCTGGATATTTGTTGACCCAAAGCACGCCCGAACCTGGTGCCCACCCCTGAAACCGTGGGCAATAGCACACAGATTTTGCCCTAAAATGCCCTGTTTGCATCGTTTCGCCCGTTTATCCACACAAATCGCCACAAAAATTAAATGGACTATACTGGAATGATCCCCAACCTCCCAACATGCCCCGATCGATTTTCAGACCACAGTTCGCCTGGATACCGAGCCCAACTCTAAAATCGTGGGCTATAGCTCATCGATTTAGCCCAAAAATACCCTGTTCGCGTTGTTTCGGCCTTTTGTACACCCAAATGTCCACAAAAAATTAAACGGACTACACTGGGAAGATACCCAACCTCCTGCCATACCCCAGTCAATTTTTTTCCCATAGCACGCTTGGACTCTGGGCCCACCCACAAAACCATGGCCTATAGCACGTCAATTTGGCCAGAAAATGCCCCGTTGACGCCGTTTCGCCCATTTGTCCACCCAAATGGTCAAAAAAAATTAAACAATCCATAATAGGAAGATCCCAACCTCCCTAACGTACCTCGTTTATTTTTTAGCCTTCAGCACGCCCAGACCCTGGGCCCACCTTCAAAACCGTGGGCTATAGCACACCGATTGTGCCTGAAAATGCTTGTTTTGCGTCGTTTCACCTGTTTGTCCATCCAAATAGCCACAAAAAATTAAACGGATCACGCTGGGAAGATCCCCAATCTCGCTAGCATACCCATATTAATTTTTGACCCACAGCACGATCAGAACCCGGGCCCACCCCCAAAACCGTGGGCCATAGCAGGTCGATTTTGCCAAAAAATGCCCCGTTCTCGCTCTTTTGCCCATTATCCACCCAAATGGCCATGAAAAATTAAATTGAACATACTGGGATGATCCCCAAATTCCCTAGCACGCCCCATTCAATTTTAGTCCCATAGCACGCTCGAATCTCGGGCCCACCCCTAAAACTGTACGCTATTGCACACCGATTTTGCCTAAAAATGCCCCGTTCATGTTGTTTAACCTTTTTTTTCATCGAAATAGCCATACAAAATTAAACAGACTATATTGGGACGTTCCCGAACTACCCTGGCATGCTCCGATCAATTTTTGGCCCACCGCACGCCCGAACCCTGGGATTGCCCTCTAAACCATGGGCTATAACACACCAATTTTGCTTGAAAATGCCCCGTTTAAACTGTTTTGGCAATTTGTCCATCCAAATGGCCTCTAAAAATTAAATGGACCACACTGGGTTGATACCCAACATCCCTGGCACACCTCGGTTGATTTTAGGCATACAACACACCCTGACCTCGGACCTACCCCCAAAATCATTAGCAATAGCACACTAATTTGGCCCAAAAATTGACTATTCACACCGTTTTGCCCGTATGTCAACCCAAATGTCTACAAAAAATTAAACGGACCACACTTGGACGATCCCCAACCTCCCTGGCATGCCCGGTAAATTTTTAGCCGACAGTACACTCAAAGCCCCATCCCACCCCTAAAACCATGGGATACAGCACACCAATTTGTCTCGAAAATGCCCCGTTCGCATAGTTTCACCTGTTTATCCACCCAAATGACCACGAAAAATTAAAAGGACCATACTGGGATAATCCTAACCTCCCTAGCATGCCCTGGTCAATTTTTGACCCACAACACGCCCGGGCCTTGTGCCCACCCCTCAAACCGTGGGCTATAACACACAGATTTGGCGCAAAAATGCCTCGTTCGCACCGTTTCGCCCGTTTGTCTACACAAATGGCCACAAAAAATTAAATTGACTACACTAGAATGATCCCTAACCTCCCGGCATGCCCGAATCGATTTTCAGACCACAGCTCACTCGGACGCTGGTCCCAACCTTGAAACCTTGGGCTGTAGCACACTGATTTGTCCCAAAAATACCTTGTTTGCGTTGTTTCAGCCGTTTGTATTCCCAAATGGGCATGAAATATTAAACGAACCATACTGGAAAGATACATAACCTCCCGGGCATGCCTTGATCTATTTTCATCCCACAACATGTTCGAACTCTGGGCCCACCCATAAAACTGTGGGCTATAACACATCGATTTAGCTAGAAAATGCCCCGTTGGCACCGTTTCGCCCATTTGTCCACCCAAATGGCCACTAAAAATTAAACGGGCCATACTGGGAAGATCCCAACCTCTCTGGCATGCCCTGATCGATTTTTTGCACACAGCATGCTCGAAGCCCGGTCCCACCCCTGAAACCGTGGGCTATAGCTCATTGATTTGGCCAGAAAATGCCTTATTTGTGCTGTTTCACCCGTTTGTCCACCCAAATAGCCATGAAAAAAATAAACGGACCATACTGGGATGATCCCCAACCTCCCTGGCATGCCTCGATCGATTTTTGACCTTCAGTACGCCCAGAACCTCGTTCACGCCGTTTTGCCCGTTTCTCCACCCAAATGGCCACGAAAAATTAATCGGACCATATTGGGAAGATCTCTAACTTCCGTGGCACACCCTGATTAATTTTTTGCCTACAACATGATTGGAACCCAGGCCCACCCCCAAAACCATAGGCTATAGCAGATCGATTTGGCCCAAAAATGCCCCGTTCTCGCTGTTTTGCCCGTTATCTACCCAAATGGCCACGAAAAATTAAATGGACCATACTTGGATGATCCCCAACTTCCTTGGCATGACCCAGTCAATTTTTGGTCGTCTGAAATGACATTGATGGTTTTACGAGTGCAGGTGCAGAAAGTGCTATTGCACTCACAGTCTTGCCCGGTTTGGGAGCTATCAGACTCGTAAGCGGCGTTGATGTAGTCTTCGTCGCTGTATTCATCCTCGGAAGAGGAATAAGAGTCAGATGCTTCGGAGGGATCTTCCATTATAGAGAAGAGCTTTTCTTTGGTTTCATCAGTCAAATCAAGAAGATTTATTGTTTGACATCATCGAACATATTGATGATGAAGAACTCAGACATAAGTATCTCCAAGAACTTAAGCGTCTTGTGCTTTCTTCAGATGAAGGCACTTCCAAACCTAAACCTGTTGTTCAGCCTTTCTCCATGACTAGAGTAATGGCAAAGTTCAAACCTCCCTCTGAGCCCTCTATCGCCGACCTCAAAGGAGAGGTCTCCACATTAAAAGGTGAGATCAAAAATCTGAAAACCCGCCTTGATCAAGTAGAGCTACACGTTCTGACTGATCAAGTCCTGCATACAGCTTCACCAACAGCTCTTCCCTCTACATCTCAGGCACTCAGCCTCCCTACTGATCATCTCCAAGAGCCAATGTCTTTTCCAGGAGAAGATGTCTCGACTTCGACTATCCCATCTACGTCTGCAGCAATCGCAGCCATCAAGGCTTATAGCGAACATATTGCTGTTAAAATCGTTATTGCCAAAGACTTTGTATTAAACAAAGTAGCCCTTTTTGATACCGGCGCTGACAGTAATTGTATTGTCAAAGGCCTTATTCCCACTCGGTATCTCCAAAAGAGTACCTCCAAACTATACTCAGCCACGGGTGAAAAAATGCGAATTGATTACCAACTTCGCCAAGCTCATATCTGTAATAACGGAGTATGCCTTATTAATGATTTTGTCATTACTGAAGATATCACTGAAGATATCATACTAGGCATCCCCTTTATCAACCAGATCCGACCTTACCAAAGTAATTACGATGGTATTCGGACCACCTTGATGGATACTGATCTATTTTTCCCTTTACTTCGGCCGCTCTCCTCTCATGAGCAGCAACGCATCAAAGACGAGACCGTCTTCAAGATCAATCGTCTTTCCTGTCATCTTGCCTTCCTACAGCAAGATCTTCAGCTCAAACGTATTGAGCACACTTTAAGCACCCCGGAGATGGTTAGCAAAATTTCCACTCTCCAGCAAAAGTTTGAAAACGAGATTTGCTCCGAATTGCCAAACGCCTTTTGGGAACGCAAACGACACCTCGTTGAACTTCCATACATAACTGGCTTCGATGAACAAAACATCCCCACTAAAGCCAGACCTATCCAAATGAATCATGAGATGATGGAAATCTATAAAACAGAAATCAATCATCTTCTTGAAAAAGGAATAATCCGCCCTTCTAACTCTCCATGGAGTTGCTCAGCATTCTACGTTAATAACAGTGCTGAAAAAGAAAGAGGAACACCCAGGCTTGTAATAAATTATAAGCCACTAAATGCAGTCCTAAAATGGATTAGACATCCTATTCCCAACAAAAGGGATCTTTTAAAGCGAACTTATAAAGCTAACCTTTATAGCAAGTTCGATATGAAATCAGGCTTCTGGCAAATTCAGATTGCCGAAAAGGATAAATATAAGACGGCATTCAATGTTCCTTTTGGACATTATGAATGGAATGTCTTACCCTTCGGGCTTAAGAATGCCCCTTCAGAATTCCAAAATATTATGAATAACATTTTTAATGATTATTCTTATATGACCATTGTTTACATTGACGATGTGTTAATCTTTTCTGAAAATATTGATTCTCATTTTAAACATCTTAACACTTTCTTTAAGATTGTCAAATTGAATGGTTTGGTAGTAAGCGCTAAGAAAATGCAGCTCTTCCAGACTTCTATCCGATTTCTAGGACATGATTTGCACCAAGGAAGTCACAAGCCCATCTGTAGAGCCATAGAATTCTCTACTAAATTTCCTGACGAAATTACAGACAAAACACAACTTCAAAGGTTCTTAGGAAGCCTAAATTATGTTGCTGACTTTATCCCTAACATTAGGCAGGTCTGCGAACCCCTTTATCAGCGTCTCAAGAAAAATCCAATTCCTTGGGGTCCTGAGCAGACAAAAGCGATCGTCAAGATCAAGTCTTTGGTTAAAAACCTTCCCTGCCTAGGAATCCCCAATCCTGATGCTTTTATGATTGTTGAAACAGATGCTTCAGACATAGGGTATGGAGGTATCCTGAAGCAAAAGTTAAGTGAACATTCGTCGGAACAATTAGTACGTTTTACCTCAGGAGTTTGGAATTCTGCCCAGAGGAATTACAGTACGGTTAAAAAAGAAGTTTTATCTATAGTGCTATGTATCACTAAATTCCAGGATGACCTTATTAATAAGGAGTTCCTTCTTAGAGTTGATTGTAAATCAGCCAAAGAGATTTTACAAAAAGATGTTAAAAATCTCGTTTCAAAACAAATATTTGCTAGGTGGCAAGCTCTCCTATCTAGCTTTGATTTTCAAATTGACTTCATAAAAGGAGAACACAATTCCCTTCCCGATTTTCTGACAAGAGAATTTCTACAGGGCCATGAGACCAACACTGCCGGGCAACAGCCCCAAGACGGAACAGCAAAGAATGGCTAGACCATTCGATTCTCCAAATCCAGCCTCAAATCCTTTACGGCCCACAGTACCACAAAGGCCGACCATCAAGACAGAAACTCCCAACCGATTCTCTGCTTTGACAGAGATACAATTTCCCAAATTATCTCCACCAATGCCCACAAAGTTGGTAGACCTCAAGACAAATTTGCCTCTGGAAAAAGGGTCGTCTGCGGCAAGCTCTTCCTCCATCCAGACCAAACAGAGCTATGCTATGAAGGCCCCGGAGACCTTCGCTCAGGCAGTAAATCCTGCTGCTGCAACAGTTACTCCTCCCTCTCCCACCAAAGAGGAATTCAAATTTATTACTTCCACTGTAAAGCCTATCATTGCTCTCGATAAGGCTTACGAAGGATATCCGGTCAACCAGTTAATCAGGCCGGTATATACTACTAATAACTTTGTGGACACAGAAGATCCACTCAAGAATCGCAGATATTACGAAGCTATTCTGGTCGACACGGATTCGATCGAAGTAGAACACTCGCTGGATAACAACAATCCAGATTATATCAGTTATTCTAAGTTCACCATAAAAAGGATATTAACTCCTTTTAATTGGTTTGTTGATCATTTACACACCCCCATCGCTCTATCTATGCCACACAGGCCTCAAACCTACAACTGGCACGACTACCGAGCTGCGTGGTTCAATTTCATCTATGTTCGTCCAGGACATACATGGTTTGTCAAGTATTGCCCTGCCATAGTAGATGCTACTATCCCAAGATGGTTCTACGAGTGGTGGTCCTGCTTCGGGGGAACCAAAGGAGTTCTCCCTCAATAATTTTTAAATAGATTCCCAGATTTCCTCGTGAAGGAAGGATGCTCCACATTACCTGAGCACATTCAAATGTGCAAATTCTTTACCAAAAAACGTATATCATATATTATTTCCTGGAACTTCTCCAAAGAAGAACAGCACAGGATTAAGTATTTATCCAAAGAGATTAAAATCAAGGGTTGGACTCCAAAACCAACCGCTCCCAAAACCCCAGACAAAGGAAAAGCTACAACAACGGCTTCTCCATCTTCGACTGCTTCAAAGAAAGCGCTAAAGGAAAAATTAAAACAAGCCCTGGCCAACCTAGAAGGACCAGATCCTACTGACAATAATGAAGAACTATTGCAACTTATCGCCGAAGCTTCCTCAACAGGCAGTAGCAGCGACAATGGCGATATGCTAGATCCCAAAGGGATCGCTATGGCCTACCTTGATCCCTATTAAGAATAGGGAAATAACCTTTCAAAGAGATAGAGGTCCAAAGGGCCGGAATTACCTCTTCGAAAGGACAATTCACTATTCCTAAAAGGAATCTAGGTGTCAGACGAAGTTTGCTTTTCAAAAGCAAAAGAAAGGAATCTTTACTTTATTACTTTTATAAAGTAACCACTTACTTCTGTCGGCAAAATGTTAGCCGTCCTTTTATAAAGTAACCACTTACTTCTGTCGGCAAAATCTTAGCCGTCCACTTGTATCAATCTGTTACATGTAATGTATCCCCTTGCCTATAAAAGGCAAGCCCATCCTTTAGAGAAGGCATCCGAAAATTTCCCACCATAAGAAATTCTCTCTGCCCATTCTCTCTTGTACAATTGTAATGTTTTCGATCTTTCAATAAAACTTTGTAAGTTTTCAAATTCTCTTCTTATTCACTGATATTAATACTTTTCGTTTACGGTTAACACTCGATCCTTTCAAACTGCGGGCTTGCCCCCGAAACCATGGGCTACAACACACCGATTTGGCCCAAAAATGTCTCGTTCATGCCGTTTCGCCCGTTTGTCCACCCAAAAAGCCATAAAAAATTACACGAACTGTATTGGGTAGATCCCCAATCTCCCTGGCATGCCCCAGTCAATTTTTGGCACACAGCATACCCTGACCTCAGGCCCACTCCTGAAATCGTGGGCTAACCGATTTGGCTCGAAATGCCTTTTTCACGCTGTTTTGCTCGAATGTCCACCCAAATGGCCACGAAAAATTAAACGGACCACACTGAGATGATACCCAACCTCCTGGCATGCCCCGGTTAATTTTTGGCCCACAGCACGCTCGGACCTCGAGCCCAACCCCAAAACCAAGGGCTATAGCACAACAATTTAGCCCAAAAATACCCTGTTCGCATCGTTTCACCCGTTTGTTCACCTAAATAGCCACAAAATATTAAAAGGACCATACTGGGAAGATCTCCAAACTCCATCGCATGCCTTGGTCGATTTTAAGTCCACAGCACGCATGGACTCCGAACCCACCCCTGAAATCGTAGGCTATAGCACACAGATTTGGCCCGAAAATGCCCGATTTATGTCGTTTTGCCCGTTTATCCACCCAGATGGCCATGAAAAATTTAAAGGACCACACTGGGATGATCCCCAACCTCCCTGGTATGCCCTGGTCATTTTTTAGCCCACATCACACCCGGAGCCCGTGCCCACCCCTGAAACCGTCGGATATAGCATACATATTTGGTTCGGAAATGTTTCGTTCGCGTCGTTTCGCCCGTTTTTCCCCCCAATTGGCCACAAAAAATTAAATAGACTACACTAGAATTATCCCCAACATCCCTGTCAGGTCTCGATCGAATTTTGGCCCACAGCACGCTCGAACGCCGAGCCCAAGCCCAAGGCCAAAACTATGGGCTATAGCTCACCGATTTGGCTCGAAAATGCCCCGTTCGCCCCATTTAGCCCGTTTGTCCACCTAAATATCCACGAAAAATTAAATGGACCACACTGGGATGATCCCCAACCTCCCTGGCACGCTCTAGTCGATTTTCGGCCCACAACATGCCCGGACCCTGGGCCCACCTCCAAAATTGTAGGCTATAGCACACTGATTTGGGTCGAAAATGCATCATTTGCAGCATTTTGTTCGCTTGTCGACCCAAATGGCCACAAAAAAATAAATGAACCACACTGGAAAGATCTCTAATCGCCCTGGTATGCCTCGATCAATTTTTGGCCCACAGAAGGATCGGATCCCAGTCCCATCCCCAAAACCGTGAGCTATAGCACACCGATTTGGCCAAAAAATGGCATGTTCGCATTGTTTCGCTCGATAGTCCACACAAATGGTCATAAAAATTAAATGAACCATACTAGGATAATACCCAACCTCCTTGGCATGCCTCGGTTGATTTTTTTCCCATAGCACGCCCAAAACCCGAGCCCAACCCCAAAGCCGTGGGCTATAGCACACCGATTTGGATTGAAAATGCCCAATTCGTGCTATTTAACCTGTTTGTCCCCCCAAATAGCCATTAAAAATTAAACAGACCACACTGGGATGATCCTCAACCTCCCTGGCAAACCCAGTTGATTTTTGGCCCACAACAAGCCCAGACCTCGGGCCCACCCCAAAACCGTGGGCTATAGCACACCAATTTAGCCCAAAAATGTCCCATTTGGGCCGTTTTGCCCGTTTGTCCACCCAAATAGCCATAAAAAATTAAACGGACCACACTGGGATGATCCCCAACCTCCCTGGCATGGCCTGGTTGAATTTTTTCCCACAGCATGCCCAGACCCCGGGTTCACCCCCAAAATCGTGGGCTATAGCACACCAATTGGGCCCGAAAATTCCCCGTTCTCGCTATTTCACCCGTTTGTCCAGACAAATGGCCACGAAAAATTAAACAGACTATACTAAAATGATCCCCAACCTCCTTGGTACGCCCCGATCAATTTTTTGGCCACAATACGTCCAGACCCTGGGCCCACCCCAATACTTTGGGCTATAGCACACCCATTTGACCCAAAAATGACCTATTCGCACCGTTCCACCTGTTTGTACACCCAAATTGCCACAAAAAAATTAAACGGACCATACTGCGATGATCCCTAACCTCCCAGGCATGGCCTGGTTAATGGATTATATTGGGTTGATCCCTAATCTCTCTGGCATGCCTCGGTTGAATTTCAGCCAACAGCACGCCTAGACCCCCGGCCTGCCCTCGAAACAGTATGCTATAGCACACCGATTTGTCTTGAAAATACCCAGTTTGCACCGTTTCACTTATTTGACCACCCAAATGGCCACGAAAAACTAAACGGACCACAGTGGAATGATCCCCAACCTACCTGGCAACCCTCAGTTGATTTTCAGCCTACAGCAAGCCTGAACCGGGCTTGTCCCCAAAACCATGGGCTATAGGACACCGATTTGGCCTAAAAATTTCCCATTCATACCATTTCGTGCATTTCTCTACCCGTATAGTCATACGAAATTAAACAGACCATACTGGGTAGATCTCAACCTCCCTGGCATGCCCCGGTGAATTTTTGGACCACAGCATGCCCTGACCTCAGGCCCACCCCTGAAATCGTAGGCTATAGAACATCGATTTGTCCCAAAAATACCCCGTACACACCGTTTCACCCGTTTGTCCACTTAAATAGCCACAATAAATTAAACAGACTACACTGAGATGATCCCCAACCTTCCTGGCATGCCCCGATTAAATTTTTACCGACAGAACACCCAAACCCGAGCCCACCCCCAAAACCGTGGGCTATAGCACATCGATTTGGCCCAATAATGTCCCGTTCATGCTGTTTCACCCATTTGTCCACTCAAATAGCCACGAAAAATTAAACAAACCATACTGGGGCGATCTCCAACCTCCCAGGCATGCCCTAGGTGATTTTTGGCTGACAGTATGCCCGAACTTCTGGCCCATCCCTAAAACCGTGGGCTATAGCACACCGATTTAGCTCAAAAATTCCACGTTCGCACCGTTACGCACGTTTGTCCACCAAAATGGTCAAAAAATTAAACAGACCACACTGGGATGATCCACAGCTTCCCTGGCATGCCCTGGTTGATTTTTAGCCCACAGTATTCCCGAACTCCTGGCCCACCCTCGAAACCGTGGGCTATAGAACACCTATTCGGCCAAAAAATGCTATGTTCGCGCCATTTTGCCTGTTTGTCCACCCAAATAGACACAAAAAATTAAACGGACCACAGTGGGCTGATTCCTAACCTCCCTAGAATGCCCCAGTCAATTTTCGGCCTATAGTATGCCCGGAACCTAATTTCACCCCTAAAACCGTGGGCTATAGCACACTAATTTGGCCCGAAAATGCCTCGTTCACGCCGTTCCACCTGCTTGTTCACCCAAATGGCCATGAAAAGTTAAACGGACTACATTGGGACGATCCCTAACATCCCTAGCACGCCCCGGTCGAGTTTTGGCCGACAACATGCCTGGAACCCGGGCCCACCACCGAAACCATGGGTTATAGAACACCAATTTGGTCCATAAATTTCCCATTCACACCATTTTGCCCTTTTGTCCACCCAAATGGCCATAAAAAATAAAACGGACCACACTGGGAAGATCCCCAACCTCCCTGGCATACCCCAATTAAATTTTGGCCCACAGTATGCCCAGACCCCGTGCCACCGTTGGAACCGTGGGCTATATAGCTCATCGACTTGGCCTAAAAATGCTCCGTTCGCGTCGCTACGCCTGTTTGTCCACTCAAATGTCCATGAAAAATTAAACGGACCACACTGGGATGATCCCTAACCTCCCTGGCATGCCCCGGTCGATTTTCGGTACACAGCACGCCCGGACCCCGGGCACACCCATAAAATCGTGGACTATAGCACGCTAATTCGGCCCAAAAACACCTAGTTCGCGCTGTTTCGAACGTTTGTCCTCCCAAATGGCCACAAAAAATTAAACGGACAATACTACGATGATCCCCGACCTCCGTGGCACGCCCCAATCGATTTCATACCACAGCACGCCCGGACTCCAGGCCTACCCCCAAAACCATGGGCTATAGCACACTGATTTAGCTCGAAAATGCCCAATAGCCACAAAAAATTAGATGGACCCCATTGGGATGATCCCCAACCTACCTATCATGCCTTGATCAATTTTCGGCCCACAGCATGCTCGGACCCCGGGCCCACACCCAAAATCGTGGGCTATAGCACACCTATCTTTCTTGGAAACGTTCTATTCGTGCTGTTTTACCTATTTGTCCACCCCAAATGGCCATGGAAAGTTAAACGTACCACACAGGGATGATCCCCAACCTCTCTGGCATGCCTCAGTCAATTTTCAGCCCACAGAACACCGGACTCCTGGGCCCATCCCCGAAACTGTTGTCTATAGCAAACTGATTTGTCCAAAAAATGCTCCGTTCGCATCATTTCGCCCGTTTGTCTACCCAAATAGCTACAAAAAATTAAACGGACTATACTGGGAAGATCCCCAACCTTCTTGGAATGATCCATTTGAGTTTTTCCCCACGTCACTCCTGTTCCTCAAGCCCAACCCCGAAAATGCTGGCTATAGAACAACGATTCGGCTCGAAAATTCTCTGTTCATGACGTTTCGCATGTTTGTCCACCCAACTAGCCACAAAAAATTAAATGGACCATACTGGGATGATCCCCAACCTCCCAGGCATGCCTTGGTTAATTTTCGACCCAAAGCACGCCCGGACCCCGAGCCCACCCCCAAAACAGTGGGCTATAGCACACCGATTTGGCTTAAAAATGCCTCATTCGCGTCGTTACAACCGTTTGTACACCCAAATGGACATGAAAAGTTAAATGGAATACACTGGAATGATTCCCAACCTCCCGACATGCCTCAATCAATTTTTTGACCACAGCTCGCCCGAACGTCTGGCACAAACCCAAAACCGTGGGCTATAGATCACCGATTTAGCCCAAAAATACCCTGTTCATGTTGTTTCGGTGGTTTGTACACCCAAATAGCTGCAAAAAAATAAAAATAGCATACTGGGAAGATCCCCAACCTCCCTGGCACGCCCCGATCAATTTTTTCCCCACAGCATGCTCGGACTTTGGGCCCACACATGAAATCGTGGGCTATAACACATCAATTTGGCCAGAAAATGCCTTGTTAGCACTGTTTCGCCCATTTGTCCACCCAAATAGCCCCAAAAAATTAAACGGACCATACTGGAAAGATCTCAACCTCCCAGGAATGCCTCGATTTATTTTTTACAGACAGCACACCCGAACCCCGGGCCCACCCTCACTTGTGTCGTTTCACCTGTTTGTCCACCCAAATGGCCACAAAATAATAAACGGGCCATAATGGGATGATACCCAACCTACCGGCATGTCCCGGTTAATTTTTAGCCTTCAGCATGCCCAGACCCCAGGCCCACCCTCAAAATTGTGGACTATAGCACACTGCTTTCGCCCGAAAATTCCCCGTTTGCGCCGTTTCGCCCATTTGTCTACCTAAATGGTAACGTAAAATTAAACGGACCATACTATAAGGATATCCAACCTCCCTTGCACACTTAGATTAATTTTTGGCCCACAGCACGATCGAACCCCGAGCCCTCCCCCAAGACAGTGGGCTATTGCAAACCGATTTGGCCCAAAAAAGACCCGTTCTCGCTGGTTAGCCCGTTATCTACTACACAAATGGACATGAAAAATTAAATGGACCACACTGGGATGATCCCCAACCTCCCTGGCACTCCCCAGTTGATTTTTGGCCCACAGCACGCTAGGACCTCGGGGCCACCCCTGAAACCGTAGGCTATTGCACACCAATTTGGCTCTAAAATGTCCCGTTCACATTGTTTTGCCTTTTTTTCCACTGAAATGGCCATAAATAATTAAACGAACCATACTGGGACATTTACCAGCCACCCTAGAATGCCCTGGTAGATTTTTGGCCTACCGCATGCCCGAACCCCGGGATTGCGCCCTAAACCATGGGCTATAACACACCAATTTTGCTTGAAAATGCCCCGTTCTCACCGTTTTGGCTGTTTTTCCTCCAAAATTGCCACTAAAAATTAAACGAACCACACTGGGTCGATCCCCAACCTCCCTGGCATGCCCTAATCAATTTTTGGCACACAACATACCCTGACCTCGGACCCAACCCCAAAATCTTGGGCTATAGCGCACCGACTTAGCTCAAAAATAGACTATTCATGCCGTTTCGCACGTATGTTTACCCAAATGGCTATAAAAAATTAAACAGACCATACTTGGACGATCCCCAACCTCCCTGGCATGCCCCAATCGATTTTTAGGCTACAGTATGCTTGAACCCCGGTCCCACCCCCATAACCATGGGATATAGCACACCAATTTGTCCCAAAATTACCCCGTTCATGTAATTTCACCTGTTTGTCCACCGAAATGTCCACAAAAAATTAAACGGACAATATTGGGATAATCCCAAACCTCGCTGGCATACGTCATTATTAATTCAGCCCACAACAAGCCTGAGCCCCGGGCCCGCACCCAAAATAGTGCGCTAGAGCACACTGATTTGGCCCAAAAAATCCCTGGTTGTACTGTTTCACCCGTTTGACCACTTACACTAGGATGATCCCCGACCTACCTTGTACTCCATGATCAATTTTTGGCCCACAGCATGCCTGGACCGCCGTCCCACACCAAAAACCATGGGCTATAGCACACCGATTTGGCCAGAAAACTGTTCGTCTTGTTCCCCCTATTTGTCCACCCAAATGGCCATGAAAAATAAAATTGACCAAATTGAGATAATCCCCAACCTCCCAGGCAAGCCCTGATCAATTTTCAGCCCACAGCACGTAGGACCCCGGGCTTGCCCCCGAAACCATGGGCTATAGCACATCAATTTGGCCTAAAAATGCCACATTCGTGCGGTTTCACCCGTTTGTCCACCCAAATAGCCACAAAAAATTACACCCAAATGCCCCATGCCCCGATCGATTTTCGGCATACAACATGCCCTGACCTCAGGCCCACCCCCAAAATCGTGGGTTATAGCACACCTATTTGGCTCGAAAATGCCTTTTTCGCACCGTTTTGCTCGTATGTCCACCCAAATAGCCACAAAAAATTAAATGGGCCACACTAGGTAGATCCCCAACCTCCCTAGCATGCGCCGATCGATTTTTGGCCCATAACATACCCTAATCTCAGGCCCACCCCCAAAACTTAGGCTATAGCACACCGATTTAGCCCGAAAATGCCTTTTTTGTGCTGTTATGCTTGTATGTCCACCCAAATGGCCATGAAAAAAACAAACGGACCATATTGGGATGATCCCTAACCTTCCTAACATGTCCCAATCAATTTTCAGCCCACAGCAGGCCCGAACCCCGAGCCAACCCCCAAAAGCAAGGGCTATAGCACACCAATTTAGCTCGAAACTGCACTGTTCGCATCGTTTCACCCGTTTATCCACCCAAATAGCCACAAAAAATTAAACGGACCATACTGGGAAGATCCTCAAACTCCCTGGCATGCCCCGGTCAATTTTTGGCACACAACATGCCCGGACCCCAAGCCCACCCCAAAAATTGTGGGCTATAGCACACAGTTTTGGCCCGAAAATGCCCCGATCACACCGTTTCACCCGTTTGTCTACCCAAATGGCCATGAAAAATTCAAAGGACCATACTAAGACGATCCCCACTATCCCTGGCATGCCCTAGTCAATTTTCGGCCCACAGCACGCTCGGACCTCGTGCCCACCCTTGAAACCGTCAGCTATAGCACACTGATTTAGCCCGAAAATGCCCCATTCGCGCCGTTTCGGCCGTTTGTCCCCCCAAATGGCAACAAAATATTAAATGGACCATACTGGGATGATCCCCAACCTCCCTGGTATGCCTCAATCAATTTTTAGCCCACAGCATGCTCGGTCCTCAGGCTCACACCCAAAATATGGGCTATAGTACACCGATTTGTCCTAAAATTGCTTCGTTCACGCCGTTTTACCCATTTGTCCACCCAAATAGCCACAAAAAATTAAACGAACCACACTGGGATGATCCCCAACCTCTCTGGCATGCCTCGGTTAATTTTTGGCCCAAAGCATGCTCGGACCCCGAGCCCACCCCTAAAACCATGGGCTATAGCACACCAATTTGGCCCGAAAATGGCCTGTTTACGCCGTTACAATCGTTTGTCCACATAAATAGCCACAAAAAATTTAATGGACTACACTGGAATAATCCCCAACCTCCCTGCATGCCCCGATAGATTTTTGGACCACAGCTCGCCTGGGCGTCGGGCCCAACCTCAAAATCGTGGGCTATGGCTCACCGATTTGGCCCAAAAATACCTTGTTCACATTGTTTCATCCGTTTGTACATCCAAATGACCACAAAAAACTAAGTGGAGCATACTCGAAAGATCTCCAACCTCTCTGGCATCCCCCAATCAATTTTTTGCCTACAGCACGCTCAAACTTTGGGCCCACCCACCAAACTGTGGTCTATAGCATATCGCTTTGGCTAAAAAAATGCCTCGTTGGCGCCATTTTTCCCATTTTTCCACCCAAATAGCCATAAAAAATTAAACGGACCATACTGAGAAGATCCCAACCTCCCTAGCATGCCCCGATCTATATTTTGCACACAGCACGCCTGGGCCCCAGGTCCACCCCTAAAACCGTGGGCTATAGCTTATTGATTTGGCTAAAAAATGCCTCATTTGTGTCGTTTCGCCCGTTTGTCTACCCAAATGGCCACGAAATAATAAACGGACCACACTGGGATGATCCCCAACCTCTCTGGCATGCCCCGATTAATTTTTAGCCTTCAACGCACCCAAACCCCGAGCCTACCTTCAAAACTGTGGGCTATAGCGCACTGATTTTGCTCAAAAAAGCCCCGTTCCCGCTGTTTTGCCCGTTTGTCCACCTAAATAGCCATGAAAAATTAAATGGATCACACTGGAAAGATCTTCAACCTCCCTGGCACACCCAGATCAATTTTAGGCCCATAGAACGATCGGACCCCGAGCCCACCCCTGAAATCATGGGCTATAGCAGACCAATTTAGCCCAAAAATGCCCCATTCTCGCTGTTTTGCTCGGTATCCACCCAAATTGCCATAAAAAATTAAAATAACCATACTGGGAAGATCTCAAATATCCCTGGCACACGCTAGTCGATTTTTGGCCCACAGCACGCTCGAAACTCGGGCCCACCCCTGAAATTGTAGGCTATTGCACACTAATTTGGCTCTAAAATGTCCCGTTCACATCATTTTTTCTTTTTTTCCACCGAAATGTCCATAAAAAATTAAACGGACCATACTGGGATGTTTCCCAACTACCCTGGCATGACTTAATCAATTTTTGGCCTACTGTACGCCCGAACCATGGGATTACTTCTAAACCATGGGCTATAACACACCAATTTTGCTTGAAAATGGGCCGTTCGCACCATTTTGGCAGTTTGTCCACCCAAATAGCCACTAAAAATTAAACGGACCATAATGGGTCGATCCCCAACCTCCCTGACACTCCCTGGTCAATTTTCGGCATACAACACACCCTGACCTCGGACCCACCCCCAAAATCGTGGGCTATAGCACACCAATTTAGCCCAAAAACAGATTATTCGTGTTGTTTCGCCTGTACGTCCACCCAAATGGCTACAAAAAATTAAACGGGCCACACATAAATGATCCCCAACCTCTCTGGCAGGCCCCGATCGAATTTTAACCCATAGCACACTCGAACCCCAGTCCCACCCCCAAAACCATAGGATATAGCACACAAATTTGTCCTGAAAATACCCTATTCGTGCTATTTCGCCTGTTTTTCTACCCAAATATTAACGAAAAATTAAACGGACCACATTGGGATGATCCCCAACCTCCCTGGCATACCTCAGTCGAATTGCAGCCCACAGAAAGCTTGGGCCCCGGGCCTGCCCCTGAAACAATGCACTATACCACACTAATTTGGCTCAAAAATGCCCAGGTTACACCGTTTCACCCGTTTGACCACTCAAATGCCCACATCGTTTCGCCCGTTTGTCCTCCCAAATAGCCATAAAAATTAAACGGACCATACTGTGATGTTCCCCAATGTCCTTGACATGCCCTGGTCAATTTGCGGCCCACAGAACACTCGAACCCTGAACCAACCCAGAAATCGTGGGCTACAGCACACCAATTTGGCCCGCAAATGCCCCATTCGCGCCGTTTCACTTGTTTGTCCACCCAAATAGCCATGAAAAAGTAAACGAACCATACTAGGATAATGTAAAACCTTCTTTGCATGCCTTGGTCTATTATTTTCCCATATCACAATCGGACCCAGGCCCACTCCCAAAACCATGGGGTGTGCACATCGATTTTGACCGAAAATGCCCCATTCGTGCCTTTTTTACCGTTTGTTCACTCAAATAGCCACGAAAAATTAAACAGACAACACTAGGATGATCCCCAATCTCCGAAGCACGTCCTAATTGATTTTCGTCCCACAGCATTCCTGAACCCCAGACTCACCCCCAAAATCGTGGGCTAGAGTATACCGATTTGGCTAAAAAATGCCCCATTCAATTCTTTTCACTCATTTATCTACCCATATGGCCATAAAAAATTAAATGAACCACACTAGGATGATCCCCAACCTCCCTGACATGCCCTGGTCGATTTTCATCCCACAGAACGACCGAACTCTGAGTCCAAACCTGAAACCATGGGCAATAGCGCATCAATTTGGCCTAAAAATGCCTCGTTCATATCGTTTTGCTTGTTTGTCAACCAAAAAGCCCACAAAAAATTAAACGAACCATACTGGGATGATACCCAACCTTCCTGGCATGCGCGGTCAATTGTCGGCCCATAGGACGCCCTGACCCCAGGCCCACCCCCAAAAATATAGGTTATAGCACACCAATTTGGGGTGAAAATGCCCCGTTTGCACCGTTTTGCCAATTTGTCCGCCGAAATGGCCTCAAAAAATTACACGGACCATACTGGGATGATACCCAACCTCTCTGGCACACCACAATCAATTATTGACCCACAGCACACCCGGACCCAATGCCCACCCCCAAAACCGCGGGCTATAGCATATTGATTTGGCCCGAAAATGCCCTATTTGCACTGTTTTGCCCGTTTGTCACCTCAAATGGCCACAAAAAATTAAATGGGCTATACTAAGACAATCCTTAACCTCCCTGGTATGACCCATTCAATTTTTTGCCTACAGCACGCCCTGTCCCCGGGCCCACCCCCAAAATTGTAGGCCATAGCACACTGATTTATCCTGAAAATGCCCCATTTGTGCTATTTTGCCTATTTGTCCACCCAAATGGCCACAAAAAATTAAACGAACCATACTGGGATGATTTCCAACTTCCCTAGAATGCCCCAATCAATTTTTGTCCCACAGCAAACCCGAACACCAGGCCCACCCCAAAACCGTGGCTATACTATATCGATTTGGCCTGAAAATGCCCTGTGCACAATATTTTAACCTTTTGTCCATCTAAATGGCGATGAACATACCACACTGGGATGATCCCGAACCTCCCTGGCATACCTCAATTAATTTTTGGCCTACAGCACGCTCGAATCTTGGACCCACCCCCAAAATCATGTGCAATAGCGCAATGATTTGGAAAGAAAATGCCCCATTTATGTCGTTTCTCCCGTTTGCACACCCAAATGTCCAAGAAAAATTAAATGGACCAAACTGGGATGATCTCCAGCCTCGCTGGCATGCCTCGGTCAATTTTTAGCAAACAGTACGCCCAGACCCTAGGCCCACCCCCTAAACCGTGGGCTATAGCACACCGATTTATCCCAAAAATACCCCGTTCGCGCCTTTTCACTCATTTGTCCACCCAAATGGACATGAAAAATTAAACGGACCACACTGGGATGATTCCCAACCTCCCTGGTATGCCCCAATCAATTTTTGGCACACAGCACGCACAGACCCCAGGTCCATCCCCAAAATCGTGGGCTATAGCACACCGACTTGGCCTGAAAATGCCCCATTCACGCGATTTCTCCTGTTTATCCATCAAAATGGCCATGAAAAATTAAAATGGACCATACTGGGATGATCTTCAACCTTCCTGGAATGCCCTAATCAATTTTGGGCCTACATCATGCTCGAACCCTAGGCCTACCCCCAAAATTATGGGCTATAGTACACCGATTTGGCCCAAAAATGCCCCGTTCGTGCCATTTTGCCTGTTTGTCTGCCCAAATAGCCACAAAAATAAATGGACCACACTGGGATGATTACGAACCTACTTGGAATGCTCTGATTAATTTTTGGCACACAACACACCCGAACCCCGAGCCCACCTCAAAATCGTGGGCTAAAGCACACCGATTTGGCCTAAAAATGCCCCGTTCGTGTCGTTTCTCCTGTTTGTCCACCCAATTAACAACAATAAAATTAACTGAACCATACTGTGACTATCCTAAACCTCCTTGGCATGCCTCAATCGATTTTTGGCCCACAAAACGCCCAAACCCTGGGCCTACCCCAAGAACTGTGGGCTATAGCACACCAATTTGGCCCAAAAACATCCCGTTCGCTCGTTTATCCACCTAAATGGCCACAAAAAATTAAATGAACCATACTGGGATAATCCCCAACCTCTCTGGCTTGCCCCAAATAATTTTCGTCCCACAGCATGCCCGGATCCAGGTCCACCCCTGAAATCGTGGGCTATAGCACACCGATTTGACCTGTAAATTATCTGCTCTCCTTGTTTCACCCATTTGTCCACCCATATGGCCACAAAACATTAAACGGACCACACTGGGATGACTTCTAACCTCCCTGGCATGCTCTGATCAAATTTTAGCCCACAGTATACCCGGTCCCACCTCAATACCATGGTTTATAGCATACCAATTTGGACTTAAAATACCCCGTTCATGCCGTTTCTCCCGTTTGTGCACCAAAATAGCCACGATGAAATAAACGTGCCATACTGGGATGATCCCCAACCTCCCTGGGACATCACGATCAATTTTTGGTCCACAGCATGCCTGAACACTAGGCCCATCCCCAAAACCGTCGGCTATAGCACACCGATTTGGTCTGAAAATGCCCCATTTATGTCCACCCAAATAGCCACAAAAAATTAAACAAAACATACTGGGATGATCCCTAAACTCCCTTATATGCCCTGTTCAATCTTCAGACAACTGTACGCTTGAACCCCGGGCCCAACCCCAAAACCATTGGCTATAGCACATCGATTTGACCCAAAACTGCCCCATTTTGCCCGTTTATCCACACAAATGTCCACTAAAAATTAAATGGACCACAGTAGAATGATCCCCAACCTCCCTGGCACACCCCAGTCAATTTTTAGCCCACAACACGCCCATAACCCTAGCCCACCCCAAACCATGGGCTATAGCTCACCTATTTGGCCCAAAAATGCCCCATTCACGCCGTTTCACCCGTTTGTCAATCCAAATAGCCACAAAAATTAAACGGATCTCACTGGGACAATCCCCAACCTCCCTAGCATATGTGGGTAGATTTTTGGCCCACAACACGTTCGGACCAAGTGCCCTCCCCCAAAATCGTGGGCTATAACACACCAATTTAGCCCGAAAATGCCCCATTCGCCCGTTTGTCCTTCCAAATAGCCATGAAAAATTAAAAGGACCACAGATAGATGATCCTCAACCTTCCTAGCATGCCCCGATTAATTTTCAGAGCACACCATGCCTGGAACCCAGGCCCACCCCAAAAATCGTGGGCTAGAGCACACTGATTTGGCCCAAAAATGCCTCGTTCGTGTCGTTTTGCCCTTTGTCCACCCAAATGGCAACGAAAAATTAAACGAACCACAATGGGATGATTCCCAACCTCCCTGGTATGCCCCGATATATTTTTGGCACAAAGAACGCCCAGACCGCAGGTCCACCCCAAAATCATGGGATATAGCACACCGACTTGGCCAGAAAATTCCCCGTTCATGTGGTTTCTCCTATTTGTCCATCCAAATGGACATGAAAAATAAAAACGGACCATACTGGGATGATTCTCAACCTTCCTGGAATGCCCCAATCAATTTTAGGCCCACAGCACGCCTGAACCCTAGGCCTACCCCCAAAATTATGGGTTATAGCACACCGATTTGGCCCAAAAATGCCCCGTTCGCGCCATTTTACCTGTTTGTCGACCCAAATAGCCACAAAAAATTAAAGGGACCACACCAGGATGATTTCCAACCTACTTGGCATGCTCCGATCAATTTTTGGCTCACAGCACACCCAGACCCCGAGCCCACCTCAAAACCGTGGGCTAGCACACTAATTTGACCCAAAAATACCCCGTTCATGTCGTTTCTCCCGTTTGTCCACCCAATTAACAACAATAAAATTAAATGAACCACACTGTGACTATCCTAAACCTCCTTGTCATGCCTCAATCAATTTTTGGCCCTCAGAACGCCTAAACCCCGGGCCCACCCAAAAAACCGTGGGCTATAGCATACCGATTTAGCCTAAAAACATCCTGTTTGTCCACCCAAATGGCCACCAAAAATTACACGAACCATACTGGGACGACCCCCAATCTCCCTGGATTGCCCCAAATAATATTTGGCCCACAGCACTCCTGGACCCAGGTCCACCCTCGAAATCGTGGGCTATAGCACACCGATTTGACCTAAAAATTATCCGTTCTCCCCGTTTCACCCATTTGTCCACCCAAATGGCCACAAAACATTAAACGAACCATACTCGAATGATCTCCAACCTTCCTGGCATGCCCCGATCAATTTTTAGCCCGCAGCATACACGGTCCCACCTCAATACCATGGTCTATAGCACACCAATTTGGCTTAAAAATACCCCGTTCATTCCATTTCGCCAGTTTGTGCACCAAAATAGCCACGATAAAATAAATGGACCATACTAGGATGATCCCCAACCTCCCTGGGAACCCGAATACCAAGCCGACCCCCGAAACCATGGGCTATAGCTCACCGATTTGGTCTGAAAATGCCCCATTCGCGTAGTGTAGCTGGTTTGTCCACCCAAATAGCCACAAAAAATTATACAAAACAAACTGGGATGATCCTCAAACTCCCTGATATGTCCTAGTCAATTTTTCAGACAACTGTACGCTCAAACCCCAGGCCCAACCCTAAAACCGTGGGCTATAGCGCATCTATTTAACCCAAAACTGGCCCGTTTAGCCCGTTTGTCCACCCAAATGTCCACTAAAAATTAGATGGACCACACTAGGATGATCCCCAACCTCCCAGCACACACCAGTCAATATTTGACCCACAACACACCCATAAACCTGGCCCACCCCAAACCATGGGCTATAGCTCACCGATTTGGCCTAAAAATGCCCCGTTCGTGTTGTTTCACCCATTTGTCCACCCAAATAGCCACAAAAATTAAATGGATATCACTAGGACAATCCCTAACCTCCCTAACATACGTCGGTCAATTTTTGGCCCACAACACGTTCGAACCAAGTGCCCACCCCCAAAACCGTGGGCTATAGCACACCGATTTAGCTCGAAAATACCCCATTCGCCCGTTTATCCTCCCAAATAGCCATGAAAAATTAAACAGACCGCAAAGGGATGATCCTTAACCTCCCTAGCATGCCCCGGTCAATTTTCAAAGCACACCACACCTGGAACCCAGGCCCACCCCTAAAATCATGGGTAATTTCGAAATGGCCACGAAAAATTAAACAGACCACATTGGGACGATTCCCAACCTCCCTGGCATGAACATATCAATTTTCTGCACACAGCACGCCCGGACCCTGAGCCCACCCCCAAAATCGTGAGCTATATAGCACACCGATTTGCCTTGAAAATGCCCCATTCGTGCCATTTTGCTTGTTTGCCCATGCAAATGGCTAAAAAAATTTAAATGGAACACACTCAAAGGATCCCCAAAATCCCTCGCATGCCTCAAGTAATTTTCAACCCATATCGTGCCCGAACCTCAGGCCTACCCAAAACCGTGGGCTATAGCACACCGATTTGGCCCTAAAATGCTCCGTTCGCGCCGTTTCTCATTTTGTCAACCCAAATAGCCATGAAAAATTAAAAGGACCATATTGGGATGATCCCCAACTCCCTGGCATGCCCTAATCAATTTTAGGCCCACAGCACACCCGAACCCAGACCCACCCCCAAACCATAAGTTATAGCACTCCGATTTGGATAAAAAATGCTTCGTTCACATCATTTCGCCCGTTTGTCCACCCAAATGACCATGAAAAACTAAACGGACCATACTGGAATGATCCTCAACTCCATGGCATACCTCGATTGATTTTTGGCCCACAGAACAGCTGAACCCCAGGCCCACCCTTGAAACCGTAGGCTATAGCAGACCGATTTGGCTCGATAATGCCCCATTCGTGCTGTTTTACCTGTTTTTCCCCCCAAGTAGTCGCGAAAAATTAAATGGACTACACTGGGATGGTCCCCAACCTCCTTTGTATGCCTCAATCGATTTTTTGCCTACAGCACTTCGGACCCTGACCCACCCCCAAAACCGTGGGGTATAGCACATCGATTTTATGTGAAAATGCCCCATTTGTGCTTTTTTGACTATTTATCCACCCAAATAGCCAGAAAAAAATAAACAAAAAACACTAGGACGATCCCCAATCTCCATAGCATGCCCCGATTGATTTTTGGCCCACAGCACGCCCAAACCCTGGACCCACCCCTAAAACTATGGTCTACAGCACACTGATTTAGCCCAAAAATGCCCCATTTGCGCCTTTTCACCCTTTTATCAACCCATATGGCCACAAAAAATTAAATGAACCATACTGGGATGATCCACAACCTCCCTGACATGCCTCAAATAATTTTTGGCCCACAGCACAACTGGACTCCGGGCCCAACCCCAAAACAGTGTGCAATAGCATATTAATTTGGACTGATAATGCGTCGTTCGCGTCGTTTTGCTTGTTTATCCTCCAGAAAGCCCACAAGAAATTAAACGGACCATACTGAGATGATCCCCAACCTTCCTGGCACGCTCCAATCGATTTTTAGCCTACAGCATGCCCTGACCCCAGGCGCATCCCCAAAACTGTAGTTTATAGCACACCAATTTAGGGTGAAAATGGCCCATTTGCATCGTTTCGCCTATTTGTACACCCAAATGGCCACAAAAAATTAAACGGACCACACTGGGATGATCCCAACCTCCCTGGCATGCCACAGTCAATTTTTGAACAACAACATTCCCGGACCCAAGGACCACCCCTGAAACCGTGGACTATAGCACATTGATTTGGCTCAAAATTGCCAATTTGCACCATTTTTCCCGTTTGTCCACCCAAATGGCAACGAAAAATTAAACGGATTATACTAAGACAATCCCCAACCTCTTTGGCATGCCCCAATCAATTTTTAGCCCACATCACACCCGGTCCCCAATCCCACCCCCAAAATCGTGGGCCATAGCACATCAATTTATCCCAAAAATGCCCCGTTCATGCCATTTCGCCCATTTGTCCACCCAAGTAGCAATAAAAAATTAAACGAACAACACTAGGATGATTTACAACCTCCCTGTCATGCCCCAGTTAATTTTTGGCCCACAGCACACCCGAACCCCAAGGCCACCCCCAAAATTATAGCTATACCACATCGATTTAGCCTGAAAATGCCCTGTTCATGCTGTTTTGACCGTTTGTCCATCCAAATAGCCACAAAAAATTTAACGGACCATACTAGGATGATCCCCAACCTCCCTGGCATACCTCAATTGATTTTCTTCCTACAGCACGCCCGGATCTCGGGCCCACCCCCAAAATCATGTGCAATAACACATCGATTTAGCAAGAAAATGCCCCATTCATGCCGTTTTGCCCGTTTGTGCACCTAAATGTCCAAGAAAAATTAAAAGAACCACACTGGGATGATCCCTAGCCTTGTTGGCATGCCCCAGTTAATTGTTGATGTACAACATGCCCGGACCCTGGGCTCACCCCCTAAACCGTGGGCTATAGCACACCAATTTGGCCCGAAAATGCCTCATTCGCGCCGTTTCTCCCATTTGTCCACCCAAATGTCAACGAAAAATTAAATGTAACATACTGAGATGATTTCCAACCTTCCTGGTATGCCCTGGTTGATTTTTGATGCATAGCATGCTTGGACCCCAGGTTCACCCCCAAAATCGTGGGCTACAGCACACCGATTTAGCCTGAAAATGCCTCGTTCGCATGGTTTATTCTATTTGTCCATCCAAATGGCCATGAAAATTAAAATGGACCATACTGGGATGATCCTCAATCTTTCTGGAATGACCCAATTGATTTTTGGCCTATAGCACGCCCAGACCCTGATACAAGAATAATCCCGGACATGGATTTATGAGAGTGCCTGTTCGATCCGAGACTTGGTATGTTCAATTGAAGAGACAAATAGGACCTAATTATGCACCCAAAATAGTCCAAACACTACACTTGGGCTACAGTTGAGGGAAGCCCATCACTTAAAGGCCTTTTGGTCATTTTTAGCTTTCACTTTGTAATAACTATATAAGTAACATGTTAGGGATTCCATTAGTAGTTTTTAGGATATTATTGTAAGTATTGTAAGAATTGAAAAACCATATTTAGGGCTTGTAAAAGCCACTAACCAAAACTAGGGCAAGATCTAGTGTGGAATCACTAGTGATTGTGTTTGCTTGGAAACATTGATGCTTGGGAGGCGGAATCCGAACTTGTATATTTGTAAAATATAGGTTTATTTTTTTTTGTAGTGTTAAGGGTCCAAGATTTTCCATTCTTGGGTTCTTAAGATTATACCTTCATGTGGTTTATCTATCTATCATTTTACCTTCTTGTAATCTTGTTTATTATTGTGTTGTAATCTTGTGTTCTTGTTGTTATTGTTAAATTCGAATCTTGTGTCTTCTTGTTCATCATATATTCTGGTTAATATTTGTTTGGGATGCTTATTATTGTAAAATACACCACTATATCTTGTAATCTTATTATTGGTAGTGAATCCGAGAGTGGCCTCCAAAAAGGCCTTCGGATTCTTAAGATTTGCGGACTGTTTTGGAGTTGTTTCATGTTTCCCTTGTTGTTATTGTATCATTTAGTATCAAATCCATCTTTGTTTTTGTTCTTACAATACCAATCTTAGGCATTCTTTATAAGAAAATCACAAAAAAAAGGAAAGAAAGACATGTTCTTGAGCTTGAGATCTTGGCCGAGAAGTTGAACTTGTTGTTGTATCTTGGCCGAATATTGTGTTTCTAGGTTTAGGATTTATTTTTATTGTGTTGTTGTTTCAAGTGTTAGTATTCTTTTTTATTAACACTTTGAGTCGATCTAGATGTGAGCTTTAAAAAAATTGATGTTGTTGTTGTGAACAAGACCATGTCCGTGTGTTGAAGTTGTTGTTCTTGGACGTGTGAACTTCTTGTTATAGTCGTGGTTGGAAGTTGTTGGTGTTGTTGTTGCTCTTGATAAAGTTTTTTTTGAGTTCTTTACATTCATCACAACCTTCACCCTTGCTAAAATCAAAAGACAACACCTACAAAAACCTTGACCGTGTGTTGAGACTAAAATTGGTCGTGATGTGTGTTGATGTTTGCCGTGGGGTGGACATTGTTGTTCCATTGTTGATGTGTTATTGAAGGTTGTTGTGGTGTTCATATTTTTCTTCATCTCATATTACAACTTAAGACAACGAAAAGTGTAACATAGATTCAAAAAGGTGAACCTACTAATTGTAAAGTCGTTTGTGAGAAGACTTGAGCCATCACTTTCTTGACATCTACTTTTCAACTACTTTCCTTGTTTAGGGACCTTGTTTTGAGGGAATTGTACAAAGTCAAGTCTTGCCTTTTGAAGATTAGACTTAAAGGAGATTTAAGACATATACTTTCCATCCAAAATCTCCGAAATCTAAATCTCAAATTTCAGCTCAAACACAAAAATGGGACAGATTTCTTTTTTTCTTTGAGATTTTTCGTTTTTCAAGAATAATCCCGGACATGGCTTTTCCAAGCCCTACAGATTTAGATTGTAAGTTAGTTTTGAAACCGTTCTTCGTGTATACATTCCTTTGTGTGTCTTATTCTTTTGAGTCATTGTAATACTTGGTCCACCTCTCACTGCCTCATGGAGTACAAGCAAGGTTATGAAACTTGTGAGATCAAAGTGAGGAAAAAAAATCCGAGAGACAAAAAAATAGAGAGCAAATGTGAGGACCATTCTTGTACAACTAACTTCTTTGTTGTTTTGTAGGTAACTTCTTGTCCATAATGGAAAGCATTTTGGTCCTCGTTGATGCTTTGTCCCGAGACCTTGCTAGGGCAAATACGGGTCTTGAAAAAAATTGACTCGAATATGGTAATTATGAGTGAGAGATTGGATCTAATAGAGAGTTTAAGGAACTCTCGTGCTTTTACTCCCAAAACTTTACTTCCAATGACCAATCCTCCAAGACCGCCACATAATGCGACAAGCCAAGCTCCAAATACCCCTCAAATCCGAGAACAAGATAGACCACTTCCCCCGCAAGTTGATAAAGTCTAACAAGGAGGACTTGGAAGACAATTTCCTCCCATCTAAGCTCCACAAATGAAGATCCACGTTACCAAATCGAGCCTCTCAAGCGAAACTTCCCTTTCCAAAAATTGACACATCCAAGAAGAGTAACATAGTAGAAAGAAACATGAGGTACATGGAGTCTATAATGATGCTTCTATGACGGAAGGAGAATTAAGTCGGGTGAGATTGAAGGCAAGTCTTAATATGGAGAGGAAGCCGAGGTGCAAAATGACCTTTTTGACCGAGAATTGTTGTATTGAGCTCTCGGATTCCTCCTATTTTGTGGACTGTTTTGTCCCGTTTCATGTTTTTGCCGGTTGTTTTGTGCCATGAATTTGTGGGCAAATTCCTCTCAAGATGGAGAGGATGATACAAGAATAATCCCGGACATGGATTTATGAGAGTGCGTGTTGGATCCGATACTTGGTATGTTCAATTGAAGAGCCAAAGAGGACCTAATTATGCACCCAAAATAGTCCAAACACTACACTTGGTCTACACTTGATGGGAGCCCATCACTTAAGGGCCTTTTGGTCATTTTTAGCTTTCATTTTGTAATAACTATATAAGTAAAATGTTAGGGCTTCCATTAGTAGTTTTTGGGATATTATTGTAAGTCTTGTAAGACTTGAAAAACCATAGTTAGGGCTTAGAAAAGCCACCAACCGAAACTAGGGCAAGATCTAGTGTGGAATCACTAGTGATTGTGTTTGCCTGGAAACATTGATGCTTGGGAGGCGGAATCCGAACTTGTATCTTTGTAAGAGATAGGTTTATTGTTGTGTGTAGTGTTAATGGTCCAATATTTTCCATTCTTCGGTTCTTAATATTATACCTTCACGTGGTCTATCTATCTATCCTTTTACCTTCTTGTAATCTTATTTATTGTTGTGTTGTAATCTTGTGTTCTTGTTGTTATTGTTAAATTCGAATCTTGTGTCTTCTTGTTCATCATATACTGTGGTTAATCTTAGTTTTGGCTGCTGATTTGGTGTCAAATACACCACTATATCTTGTAATCTTATTGTTGGTAGTGAATCCAAGAGTGGTCTCCAAAAAGGTCTTTGGATCCTTAAGATTTGCGGACTATTTTGGAGTTGTTTCGTGTTTCCCTTCTTGTTCTTCTATCAGACCCTGGGCCCACCCCCGAAAAATTGTGGGCTATAGCACATCGATTTGGCCCAAAAATGCCCCGTTCGTGCCGTTTTGCCCGTTTGTCCACCCAAATGGCCACGAAAAATTAAACGAACCACACTGGGATGATCCCTAACCTACTTGGCATGCCCCAATCAATTTTTGACACACAGCACACCCGTACCCTGAGCCCACCTCAAAATCGTGAGCTATAGCACATCGATTAGGCCTACAAATGCCCCGTTTATGCCATTTTGCCCGTTTGTCCACCCAATTAAAAACAAAAAATTAAACAGAGCACACTGGGACTATCCCAAACCTCCCTGGCATACCTCAATAAATTTTTGTCCCACAGGACGCCCGAAACCCGAGCCCACCCTAAAAAATGTGGGCTATAGCACACCGATTTGGCCCAACAATATTCAGTTTGCCTATTTGTCCACCCAAATGGCCACGAAAAATTAAACGAACCATACTGGGATGATCCCCAACCTCCCTGGCATGGTCTGATCGATTTTTGGTCCACAAAACACCCAAACTCCAAGTTTACCCCCGAAATCGTGGGCTATAGCACACCGATTTGGCATGAAAATACCCTATTCGTGCGGTTTCTTCTTTTTGTCAATCCAAATAGCCATGCAAAATTAAAATGGACCATACTGGGATGATCCTCAACCTTCCTAGAATGGCCTAATTGATTTTCAACAAATATCACGCTCGGATCCTGGGCCCACCCCTAAAATCGTGGGCTATAGCACACCGATTTGGCCTGAAAATGCCACATTCACGCCGTTTGTCCATCCAAATAGCCACAAAAATTAAACGAACCATACTGGGATGATCCCCAACCTCCTTGGCATGACCTAGTCAATTTTTGGCCCAAAGCAGGCCCGAACCCCAGGCCCACCCTTGAAACTGTAGGCTAGCACACCGATTTAGCCTAAATACGCCTCATTCGCGATGTTTCACCCGTTTGTCCACCCAAATAGCCACAAAAATTTAAACGTACGACACTTGGATGATCCTCAACCTCCCTGGCATGCCCCAGCTAATTTTTGTCCCACAACACCCCCGGACCCTAGGCCCACCCCCAAAACCCTGGGCTATAGCACACCAATTTGGCCTGAAAATACCTCGTTCGCGTTGTTTCACCCATTTATCGACCTAAATAGCCACGAAAAATTAAACAAACTACACTAGGATGATCACCAACCTCCCTGGCACACCCCGATTGATTTTTGGCCCATATCACGCCCGAACCCTGAGCCTTCCCCCAAAAACGTGGGCTTTAGCTCACCGATTTAGCCTGAAAATGCCCTGTTTGTGTTGTTTCACCTATTTGTCCACCCAAATGGCCACAAAAAAAATTAAACAAACCATACTAGGATGATCCCCAACGTCTCTAACAAACCTCGGTCAATTTTTGTCCCACAATACACTCGAACCCCGGGCCCACCTCCGAAATCATGTGGTACAACACACTAATTTTGCCCAAAAATGGCCCATTCGCGACGTTTTGCCCATTTATCCACCCAAATGGCCACAAAAAATTAAACGAGCCATATTGAGATGATACCGAACCTCCCTGGCGCTTCAGTTAATTTTTGATCCACATCGCGCCCAAACCCCAGGACCACCCTCAAAACCGTGGGCTATTGCAAACCGATTTGGCTAAAAAATGCCCCGTTCAAACCATTTTGCTCGTTTGTGCACCCAAATGGCAAAATAAAGTAAACGGACCATATTGGGATGATCCACAATCTCCCAAGCATGGACCGGTCAATTTTCGGTCAACAACAAGCCCGGACCCCAAGCCCACCCCCAAAATCGTGGGCTATAGCACACCAATTTTGCCTAAAACTGCCCCGTTTGTGTCGTTTTGCCCGTTTGTCCACCTAAATAGTCACAAAAAATTAAACGAACCACACTTGGATGATCCTCAACCTCCATGGCACGCCTCGATCAATTTTTGGCCCACATAAGGCCCGAACCCCCAGCCCACGCCAAAACCATGGCTATAGCACACTAATTTAGCCAAAAAATGCTCGGTTCATGCCGTTTTGCTCGTTTGTCCACCTAAATGGCCACGAAAAATTAAACTGACCACACTGGGATGATTCCCAACCTCCTTGGCATGCCTCGGTCAATTTTTGGCCCATAACACGCCCGGATCCCAGGGAAACCCAAGTTCCACCCCAAAAATCGTTGTCTATAGCACACCGATTTGGCCTGAAAATGCCCCATTCGCGCGGTTTCTCCTATTTGTCCATCCAAATGGCCACGAAAAATTAAAACGAACCATACTGGGACAATCCTCAACCTCCCTAAAATGCCCCGATCAATTTTCATCCCACAACACGCCCGGACATTAGGCCCACCCTAGAAACCGTGGGCTATAGCACACCGATTTGGCCCAAAAATACCCCGTACGCACCATTTCACCCGTTTGTCCAATCAAATGGGCATGAAAAATTAAACGAACCACACTGGGACGATCCTCAACCTACTTGGCACACCTCGATCGATTTTCAGCACACAGCACGCCCGGTCCGTGGCCCCACCTCAAAACCATAGGATATTGCACACTAATTTTTCCCGAAAATGCCCTATTTATGCCGTTTCGCCCGTTTATCCACCCAAATAACCATAAAAAATTAAAAAGACCGCACTGGGACTATCCCAAACCTCCTTGACAGGGCTCAATTACTTTTCGGCCAACAGGATGCCCGAAACCCAGGCCCACCCCAAAACCGTGGGCTATAGCACATCGATTTGGCCCAAAAATGTCCCATTCGCCCGTTTGTCCACTCAAATGGCCATGCAAAATTAAATGGACCAGACTGGGATGATTCCCTACCTTCCTTCCATGCCTCGGTCAATTTTCAGCCAACAAGAACCCAGACCCCGGTCTTTCCCCCAAAATAGTGGGCTATAGCACTCCAATTTAGCCCGAAAATACCTCGTTCGCGCCGTTTCATCCATTTATCCACCCAACTATCTTGGCATGCCCCGATCAATTTTTGGCCCATAGCACACCCGAATCGCGGACCTAACCACAAAACCGTAGTCTATAGCATACCAATTTAGCCTAAAATGCCCCACTCATGCTGTTTTGCCTGTTTGTCCACCCTAATAGCTATGAAAAATTAAACGGACCATACTAGGATGATCCCCAACCTCCCTGGCATGCCCCGATTAATTTTTGGCCCACAGCACACATGGACCACAGGCCCACCACCGAAACGAGGGCCTTTAGCACATCAATTTGGCCTGAAAATGCCTCGCTCATGTAGTTTTGCCAGTTTGTCCGCCCAAATAGCCACAAAAAATTAAATGGGCCACACTGGGACCTTCCTCAGTATCCCTGGCACGCCTCGGTCAATTTTTGGCCCACAGCACGCCCGGACCCCAGGCCCACCCCCAAAACCGTAGGCTATAGCATACCGATTTTGCCTGAATATGCCTCGTTCACGCTGTTTTACCTGTTTGTCCACCGAAGTAACCACGAAAAATTAAACGGATCACACAGGGATGAGCCCCAACCTACCAGGCACGCCCTGGTTGATTTTGCGCCCATAGCACCCTCGGACCCTAGGCCCACACCAAAAATTGTGGGTTATAACACACCAATTTGACCTAAAAATACCTCGTTCGTGTTGTTTCGCCCGTTTATCCACCCAAATAGCCATTGAAAATTAAATGGACCATACTGGAACAATCTCTAACTTCCCTAGCATGCCCAGGTTAATTTTTGGCCCACAGTACGCCCGAACCCTTGGTCCACCCCCAAAATCGTGGGCTTTAGCACACCGATTTAGCCTGATAATGCCCCATTCGCGGCGTTTTGCCCGTTTGTCCACTAAAATGGCCACATAAAAATTAAAGGACCATAATAGAAAGATCTCCAACCTCCCTGGCATGCCCCGATCAATTTTTGTCCAATCACATGCTCGGACCCCAGGACTACCCCTGAAACCATGGGCTATAGCACACCGATTTATCTCGAAAATGCCCCATTCACACCGTTTTCTCGTTTGTCTACACTGATGGCCAAAAAAAATTAAACGAAACACACTTGGACAATCTGCAACCTCCCTGGCATACCCCGGTTGATTTTTGGGCCATAGCACGCCTAGACCCAAGCACACACCAAAACCGTGGGCTATATCACACCGATTTGGCCCAAAAATGCCCCATTCATACTGTTTCGCCCGTTTGTCCACCTAAATGGACACAAAAAATTAAATGGACTATACTGGGACGATCCCCAACCTCCATGGCATGTCCTGGTCGAATTTTGGCCCATAGCATGCCCGAACCGTGGGCTTACATTTAAAACCGTGGGCTATAGCACACCAATTTAGCCCAAAAATGCACCGTTCTCGTCGTTTCGCTCATTTATCCACACAAATAGCCACAAAAAATTAAACAGACCACACTGGAATGATCCACAATACCCCTGGCATGCCCTAGTTGATATTTTACCCATAATAAGCCCAGATCTCGGGACCACCCTAAAACCATGGGCTATATCACATTGATTTGACCGAAAAATGCCCCGTTCGCGCCATTTCGCTTGTTTGTCACCCCCAATAGCCATGAAAAATTAAACGGACCATACTGGGATGATCCCCAACCTCTCTGGGTTGCTCTGGTCAATTTTTAGCCCACATACACCTGGACCCTGGGTCCACCCCCAAAACCGTGGGCTATAGAACACTGATTTGGCCCAAAAATGCCCGATTAACATCGTTTAACCTGTTTGTCCACTCAAATAGCCGCAAAAAATTAAATAAACCACACTTGGACAATCTCTAACCTCCCTAGCTTGCCCAGATCAATTTTTTACCGGCAGCACGCCCAAACCCTGGCCCACCCCCAAAACCGTGGGCTATAGCACATCGATTTTGCCAGATAATGCCCGTTTGTGCCTTTTCACCCGCTTCTCCACTCAAATGGCCACGAAAAAAAACAAACCCTACTGGGACTATCACAACCTCCCTGGGACACCTCGAGCTATTTTTACCCCACAGTACGCTCGGACTCCTAGCCCACCCCCAAAATCGTGGGCTATAGCACACCGATTTGGCCCGAACATGCCGTGTTCGCACTGTTTCGCATATTTATCCACCGAAATGGTCACGAAAAATTAAACAGACCACACTGGGATGATCCCCAACCTCCTTGGCATTCCTCGATTGATTTTTGGCCCACAGTACACCTAGACTCTTGGCCAATCCCCAAAACCATGGGTTATAGCTCACCGATTTATCCCAAAAATTCCCCGTTCATGCCGTTTTGCCCGTTTGTCCCCCCAATTAGCTATAAAAAATTAAACGGACAATACTGGGATGATTTCTAACCTTCATAACATGCCTCGGCTATATCCCAATAGCCATGAAAATTTTCATGGACTACATTGGGATGATCCCCAACCTTCCTGGCATGACCCGATTAATTTTTGGCAAACTTACACCTGGACCCTGGGCCCACCCCCAAAACCGTGGGTTATAGCACACCGATTTGGCTCGAAAATGCTCGGTTTGCACCATTTCACCCATTTGTCCACTCAAATAGCCACAAAAAATTAAAAAGACTACACTAAGATGATCTCTAACCTCCCTGGCATGCCCCAATCAATTTTTTACTGACAACACGCCCAAACCCAGGCCCACTCCCAAAACCTTGGGCTATAGCACACCAATTTAGCCCGATAATGCCTCGTTCGCGCTGTTTCATCCGTTTCTCTACTAAAATGGAAATGAAAAATAAACAGACCACACTGGGACGATCCCAACCTCCGCATACCCTTGGCCAATTTTAGCCCACAGTACGCCCGAACTCCTGGCCAAGCCCTAAAATCGTAGGCTTTAGCACACTGATTTGGCCCAAAAATGCCGCGTTCACACGTTTCTCATATTTTTCCACCCCAATGGTCACAAAAAATTAAAAAGACCATACTAGGACGATCCCTAACTTCCTTGGCATGCCTCGATTGATTTTTCACCCACAGTATGCCCAGACTCTAGGTCCACCCCTGAAACCTTGGGCTATAGCTCACCGATTTGTCCTAAAAATATCTCATTCATGCCATTTCGCCCGTTTGTCCCCCCAAAACCGTGGTCTATAGCACACTCATTTATCCCAAAAATGCCCTATTTGCGCCGTTTCGCCCGTTTTTTACCCAAATGGCTACAATAAATTAAATAAACCACACTGGGATGATCCCTAACCTCCCTAACATGCCCCAACAAATTTTAGGCCCACAGCATGCTCAGACCCCAATCCCACCCCTGAAACCGTGGGCTATATAGCACACTGATTTGGCCTAAAAATGCCCCGTTCACGCCATTTCACCCGTTTGTCCACCCAAATGGCCATAAAAATCAAATGGACCACACTGGGAAGACCTCCAACCTCCCTGGCAGGCTCTAATCAATTATTTACCCACAATACGCCCAAACTCCCCACCCACCCACAAAACTATGGGCTATAGCTCACTGACATGGACCGAAAATGCCCCGTTCACATCGTTTCGCCCGTTTATCCACCCAAATAGCCACATAAAATTAAACTGACCACACTGGGATAATCCCCAACTTCCTTGGCATGCCCTGGTCAAGTTTCGACCGACATCACACCCAGAACCTTGGCACACCCATGAAATCGTGGGCTATAGCACACCAATTTGGATCAAAAACACCTCATTCATGTTGTTTTGATCGTTTGTCCTCCCAAATGGCCACAAAAATTAAATGGACCATACTGGGATGATTCCCAACATCCCTGGCATGCCCCGGTCAATTTTCAACCCACAACACAACTAAATCTCAGGCCCACCCCCAAAACCGTGGGCTATAACACACCGATTTGGCTTGAAAATTCCCCGTTCATGCCGTTTCGCCCATTTGTCTACCCAAATGGCCATGAAAAATTAACCGAACCATACTGAGATGATCCCCAACCTTCCTAGCATACCCCAATCAATTTCAGCCCATAAAATGCCCAAAACCCGAGTCCACGCTCAAAACCGTGGGCTATAGCACACTGATTTGTCTTGAAAATGTCCCGTTCCCACCGTTCTGCCCGTTTCTCCACCCAAATGGCCACAAAAAATTAAATCAACCACACTGAGATGATCCCCAACTTCTCTAGTACACCCCAATTGAATTTCAACACACAGCACACCAGGACCCCCAGCCCACCACCAAAACCGTGGGCTATACCACACTATTTTAGCCCAAAAATGTCCCGTTCATATCGTTTCACCCATTTGTCCACCAAAATGGCCATAAAAAATTAAACAGACCATACTGGGATAATCGCCAGTTTCCCTGCCATTCCCTAGTCGATTTTTTCCCCGCAGCACGCTTGGACCCCGTGCCTACCCCCAAAATTTTAGGCTATAGCACAAAAATTTAGCCCGAAAATGCCCTATTCGCATTGTTTTGACCGTTTATCCACCCCAATGACCACGAAAAATTAAAAGGATCACACTATGATGATTCCCAACCTCCCTGGCATGCTCTAGTCAATTTTTTCCTCACAGAATGCCCGGACCACGTGCCTACCCCTGAAACCGTGGGCTATAGCATGCAGATTTGGCCTGAAAATGCCCCATTCGCGCCGTTTTACCCATTTGTCCATCGAAATAGCCATGAAAAATTATATGGACTACACTGGAATGATCCCCAACCTCCCGGGCATTCCCCGATCAACTTTTAGACCACATATTGCGCGAAAGCTGGGCCCAACCCCAAAACCGTGGGCTATAGCTCATCGATTTAGCCCAAAAATACCCTGTTCGCATTGTTTCGATCGTTTTTCCAACCAAATGGCCATAAAAAAATTAAATTGACAATATTGGGAAGATCCCCAACCTCCTTGGCACATCCAAGTCTATTTTTAACCCATAGCACGCTCGGACCCCGAGCCCACCCACGAAACTGTGGGCAATAGCACATTGATTTAGCCCAAAAATGCCCAATAGCCCCAACAAATTAGATGAACCATATTGGGATGATCCCCAACCTTCCTGGAATGCCCCGATTGATTTTTGGCCCACTTACACCTGGACCCTGGGCTCACCCCCAAATGGCCATAAAAAATAAACATACCACACTAGGACGATCCCAACCTCCCTGGAACCCTAGGACATTTTCAGCCCATAGTACACCCGGACTTCTGTCCCACCCCCGAAACCGTGAACTATAGCATATCAATTTGGCCTAAAAATGTTGCGTTTGCACCATTTCGCATGTTTATCCACCCAAATGTTCACAAAAAATTAAACAGTTCATACTGGGATGATCCCCAACCTCCTTGCCATGTACTGGTTGAATTTTGGCACACATTACGCCCGAAATCTAGGCCCTGTCCCCAAAACTGTGGGCTATAGCTCACCGATTTGTTCCGAAAATGCCCCATTCTTGCCGTTTCGCCCGTTTGTCCCCCCAATTGGCCACAAAATATTAAATGGACAATACTGGGATGATCCCTAACCTCCCTAGTATGCCCCGGTCAATTTTTTTCCCATAGCACGCCCAGACCCGGAGCCCACCCCCAAAACTGTGGGCTATAGCATACTGATTTGGCCCGAAGGTGCCCCAATCGAACCGTTTCGCCCGTTTTTTCACTCAAATGGCTACAAAAAATTAATTAAACCATACTGGGATGATCCCTAATCTCTTTAGCATGCCCCGGTAAATTTAAAGCCCACAGTACACCCGGACCCCAAGCCCACCCCCAAAACCGTGGGCTATAGGACACCTGTTTGGCATGAAAATGCCCCATTCACGCTGTTTCGCCCGTTTCTCAACCTAAATGGCCACAAAAAACTAAACGAACTACACTGGAAAGATCCCAACCTCCCTAGCACACCTTGATAGATTTTTGGCCCATAGTATGCATGAACTCCGCGCCCACCCCCAAAACCGTGGGCTGTAGCTCACTGACTTGGTATGAAAATCCCCTGTTTGCGCCATTTCGCCCATTTATCCACCCAAATTGCCACAAAAAATTAAACAGACTATACTGTGATAGTCCCCAACCTCCCTATCACGCCCCGATCAAGTTTCGATCGGCAGCACACCCGGAGCCTAGGCCCACCCATGAAATCATGGGTTATAGCACACCAATTTGGATAAAAAAAACACCCTATTCATGCCGTTTCGATTGTTTATCCTCCCAAATGACCTCAAAAAATTAAATGGACCACACTGGGATGATCCCCAACTTCCCTGGGATGTCCTGGTCAATTTTCAACCCACAGCACAACCGAATCTCAGGCCCACCCCCAAAACCGTGGGCTATAGCACACCGATTTGGATCGAAAATGCCCCGTTCACGCCGTTTTGCCCGTTTGTCTATCCAAATGGCCACAAAAAATTAAATGAACCATATTGAGATGATCCCTAACCTCCCTGGCATACCTCAATCAATTTCATCCCATAGTATGCCCGAAACCCGGGTCCACGCTCAAAACTGTGGGCTATAGCACACCGATTTGTCTTGAAAATGTCCCGTTCCCACCGTTTCGCCCGTTTGTCCACCCAAATGGCCACAAAAAATTTAAATCGACCACACTGAGATGATAACCAACTTCCCTAGCACATCCCAATCGACTTTCAACACACAGCACACCGGGACCCCTAGCCCACCACCGAAATCGTGGGCTATAGCACACTATTTTAGCCCAAAAATGTCCCGTTCACGCCGTTTCACCCGTTTGTCCACCAAAATGGCCATGAAAAATTAAACGAACCATACCGGGATAATCGTCAGTCTCTCTGCCACACCCCGATCAATTTTTTGCCTGAAGCACACTTGGACCCCGTGCCTACCCCCAAAATTGTGGTCTATAGCACACACATTTGGCCTGAAAATGCCCTAATCATATCGTTTTGCCCGTTTGTCCACCCAAATAGCCACGAAAAATTAAAAGGATTACACTGGGATGATTTCCAACCTCCCTGGCATGCCCTAGTCAATTTTTCGCCCACAGAACACCCGGACCACGTGCCTACCCCTAAAACCGTGGGCTATAGCATGCAGATTTAGCCTGAAAATGCCCCATTCATGCTATTTTCCCCGTTTGTCCATCGAAATAGCCATGAAAAATTAAATGGACTACACAGAAATAATCCCCAACCTCCCGAGCATGCCCCGATCGATTTTTGGACTACATCTTGCCCGAAAGCTGGGCCCAACCCCAAAAATGTGGGCTATAGCTCATCGATTTAGCCCAAAAATACCCTGTTCCCATTGTTTCGACCGTTTGTCGACCCAAATGGCCACAAAAAAAATTAAACTGACCATACTGGGAAGATCCCCAACATTCTTGGCACACCCGAGTCATTTTTTGACCCACAGCACGCTCGGACCCCAAGCCCACCCACAAAACTGTGGGCTATAGCACATCGATTTAGGCCAAAAATGCTCAATAGCCCCAAACAATTAGATGGACCATATTGGGATGATCCACAACCTTCATGGCATGCCCTAATCGATTTTTGGTCCACTTACACCTAGAACCTGGGCCCACCCCCAAAACCATGGGCTATAGCACATCGATTTGGCCCGAAAATGCTTGGTTCATACCGTTTCACCCGTTTGTCCATTCAAATAGCCACAAAAAATTTAACAGACCATATTAGGACGATCTCTGAACTCCCTGTCATGCCCCGATCAATTTTTTAACAACAACACGACCAAACCTAGGCCCACCCCTAAAACCGTAGGCTATAGCAAACCGATTTGGCCCGATAATGCCCCACTCGCACCGTTTCACCCGCTTCTCCACTTAATTGGCCACGAAAAAATAAACATACCACACTAGAATGATCCCAACCTCCCTAGAACACAGACCATTTTCAACCCACACTACGCCCGGACTCCTGGCCCACCCCCAAAACTGTGAACTATAGGACATCAATTTGGCCCAATACTGTTGCGTTTGCACCATTTCGCATGTTTATCCACCCAAATGTTCACAAAAAATTAAACAGTTCATACTGGGATGATCCCAACCTCCTTGCCACGTCCTGGTGGAATTTTGGCGTACAGTACGCTCGGAATCTAGGCCCTGGCCCCAAAATTGTGGGCTATAGCTCACCGATTTGTCTAGAAAATGCCCCATTCTTGCCGTTTCGCCCATTTGTCCCCCCAATTAGCCATAAAAAATTAAATGGACAATACTGGGATGATCCCTAACCTCCCTAGTATGACCCGGCTAACTTTTTGCCCATAGTACACCCGGACCCCGAGCCCACCCCCAAAACCGTGGGCTATAGCACACTGATTTGGCCCGAAGGTGCCCCAATCGTGCCGTTTTACCCGTTTTTAACCCAAATGGCCACAAAAAATTACATAAACCATACTGGGATGATCCCTAATCTCCTTATCATTCCCCAGTCAATTTTAAGCCCACAGTACGCCCGGACCCCAAGCCCACCCCCAAAATTGTGGGCTATAGGACACCTGTTTGGCATGAAAACGCCCTATTCACGTTGTTTCACCCGTTTCTCAACCTAAATGGCCACAAAACACTAAACGAACTGCACTGGAAAGATCCCAACCTACCTGGCACACCCTATAGATTTTTGGCCCATAGTACGCCCGAACTCCGCACCCACCCTCGAAATCGTGGGCTATAGCTCACCGATTTGGCATAAAAATGCCCTGTTTGCGCCATATCACCCATTTATCCACCCAAATTGCCACAAAAAATGAAACTGACCACACCGGGATAATCCCCAACCTCCCTAGCACGTCCCGATCAAGTTTCGGTCGATGGCACACCCGGACCCTGGGCCCACCCATGAAATCATGGGTTATAGCACACCAATTTGGATCAAAAACACCCCATTCATGCCGTTTTGATCGTTTGTCCTCCCAAATGGCCACAAAAAGTTAAATGGACCACACTGGGATGATCCCCAACTTCCCAGGGAAGCCTCGGTCAATTTTCAACCCACAGCACAACCGAATCTCAGGCCCACCTACAAAACCGTGGGCTATAGGACATTGATTTGGCTCGAAAATGGCCCGTTCATGCTGTTTCGCCCGTTTGTCTACCCAAATGGCCATAAAAAATTAAACGAACCATACTGAGATGATCGCCAACCTCCCTAGCATACCCCAATCAATTTCAGCCCGTAGCATGCCCGGAACCCGGGTCCACGCTAAAAACCGTGGGCTATAGCACACCGATTTGTCTTGAAAATGTCCCGTTCCCACCGTTTCGCCCGTTTGTCCGCCCAAACGGCCACAAAAAAATTAAATCCATCACACTGAGATGATCCCCAACTTCCCTATCACACCCCAATCGACTATCAACACACAACTCACTGGGACCCCCAGCCCACCACCAAAACTATGGGCTATAACACACTACTTTAGCCCAAAAATGTCCCGTTCACGCCGTTTCACCCGTTTGTCCACCAAAATGGCCATGAAAAATTAAACGAACCATACTGGGATAATCTTCAGTGTCCCTGCCACACCTCGATCAATTTTTTGCCTGCAGAATGCTTGGACCCCGTGCCTACCCCTAAAATCGTGGGCTATAGCACACAAATTTGGCCCGAAAATGCCCTATTCGCATCGTTTTGCCTGTTTGTCCTCCCAAATGGCCACAAAAAATTTAAAGGATCACACTGGGATAATTCCCAACCTCCCTGGCATACCCTAGTCTATTTTTCGCCCACAGAACGCCCGAACCACGTGCCTACCCCTAAAACCGTGGGCTATAGCATGCAGATCTGGCCTGAAAATGCCCCATTCGTGCTGTTTTGCCCGTTTGTCCACCGAAATGGCCATGAAAAATTAAATGGACTATACTGGAATGATCCCCAACCTTTTGGTCATGCCCCGATCGATTTTTGGACCACACCTTGCCCAAAAGCTGGGCCCAACCCTAAAACTGTAGGCTATAGCTCATCGATTTAGCCCAAAAATACCCTGTTCCCATTGTTTCAATCGTTTGTCCACCCAAATGGCCACAAAAAAATTAAACTGACCATACTGGGAAGATCCCCAACATCCTTGGCATACCCGAGTCATTTTTTGACCCACAGCACGCTTGGATCCTGAGCCCACCAATGAAACTGTGGGATATTGCACATCGATTTAGCCCAAAATGCCCAATAGCCCCAAAAAATTAGATGGACCATATTGGGAAGATGCCCAACCTTCCTGGCATGCCCCAATCGATTTTTGGCCCACTTACACCTGGACCCTGGGACCACCCCCAAAATCACGGGCTATAGCACATCGATTTAGCCCGAAAATGCCCGATTCACACCGTTTCACCCATTTGTCCACTCAAATAGCCACAAAAAATTAAACGGACCATACTAGGATGATCTCTAACCTCCTAGCATACCCCGATCAATTTTTTAACGATAGCACGCCCAAACCTGGGCCCACCCTCAAAACTGTGGGCTATAGCACACCGATTTGGCCCAATAATGCCCCAATAATACCACACTAGGATGATCCCAACGTCCTTGGAACCCCGGGCCATTTTTAGCCCACAGTACGCCCGTACTCCTAGCCTACCCTCGAAACCATGGACTATAGCACATCAATTTGGCCTAAAATTGTTGCGTTTGCACCATTTCGCATGTTTATCCACCCAACCTCCTTGACACATCTTGGTTGAATTTTGGCATACAGTACGCCCGGAATCTAGGCCCTGGCCTCAAAACTGTGGCCTATAGCTCACCGATTTGTCCTGAAAATGCCCCGTTCTTGCCGTTTAGCCCGTTTGTCCTCCCAATTGGCCACAAAAAATTAAATGGACAATACTGGGATAATTCCTAACCTCCCTAGTATGCCCCAATCAATTTTTTGCTCATAGCACGCCCGGACACCGAGCTCACCCCTAAAATCGTGGGCTTTAGCACACTGATTTGGCCCGAAGGTGCCCCAATCGTGCTGTTTCGCCCATTTTTTTTACCCAAATGGCCAACAAAAATTAAATAAACCACACTGGAATGATCCCTAATCTCCTTAGCATGCCCCAGTCAATTTTAAGCCCACAGTACGCCTAGACCCCAAGCCCACCCCCAAAACCATGGGCTATAGCATACCTGTTTGGCATGAAAATGCCCCATTCACGCTGTTTTGCCCGCTTCTCAAACCAAATGGCCACAAAAAACTAAATGAACTACACTGGAAAGATCCCAACCTCCCTGGCATGCCCTGATAGATTTTTGGATCATAGTACGCCTGAACTCCGCACAGGCTTGGTATGAAAATGCCCTGTTTGCGCCATTTCGCCCACTTTGCCACCCAAATTGCCACAAAAAATTAAACTGACCACACTGGGACAATCCCCAACCTCCCTAGCATGCCCCGATCAAGTTTCGATCGACAGCAAACCCGAACCCTGGGCCCACCCATGAAATCATGGGTTATATATTACACCAATTTGGATCAAAAACACCCCGTTCGCGACTTTTTGACTATTTGTCCTCCCAAATAGCCACGAAAAATTAAATGGACCACATTAGGATGATCCCCAACTTCCCTGGCATGCCTCGGTCAATTGTAAACCCACAACATGACATAACCTCGGGCCCACCCCTAAAACCATGGGCTATAGCACACCGATTTGGCTCGAAAAAGCCCCGTTCACGCTTTTTTGGCTGTTTGTCTACCCAAATGGCCACGAAAAATTACAAATACTATACTGGTATGATCCCCAACCTCCCTGGCATGCCCCAATTGATTTTATCCCACAACATTCCTGGAACCCGTGTTCACGTTCGAAAACATGGGCTATAGCACACCGATTTGTCTCGAAAATGTCTCGTTCACGCTGTTTCATCCGTTTGTCCACCGAAATGGCCATAAAAATTAAACGGACCACACTGGGATGATCTCCAACTTCCCTGACACACCCTAATCAATTTTTGACACACAGAACACCCGTACCCCCAGCCCACCACCAAAACCGTGGGTTATAGCATACTATTTTAGCCTAAAAATGTCCCATTCACGCTGTTTCGCCCGTTTATCCACTAAAATGGCCATGAAAAATTAAACGGACCATACTGGGATAATCCTCAATCTCCCTGTCACACCTTGATTGATTTTTGGCCCACAGCACGCTCGGACCCCAGGTCCACTCTCGAAACCGTGGGCTATAACTCATCGATTTGGCCCAAAAATGCCTCGCTTATGTCGTTTTGCTCGTTTTTCTACCCAAATGACCATGAAATAATGAACAGGCCACACTGGGATGATCCGCATTTTACCTATTTCTCCACCCAAATAACCATGAAAAATTAAATGAACCACACTGAGATGATTCCCAACCTCTTTGGCATGCCCCAATCAATTTTTAGCCTATCCAGGCACCGGGCCCACCCCTAAAACCGTGGGCTATAGGTCACAGATTTAGCCCAAAAATACCTCGTTCACACCGTTTCATCCGTTTGTCCACCCAAATGGCCACAAACAGTTAAACGGTCCATATTAGGACAATCCCTAACCTCCTTAACATGCCCTGATCGATTTTCGGCCAACAGTACGCCTGGACCCCTGGCCCACCCCCAAACCTGTGGGCTATAGCACACCAATTTGGTAAGAAAATGCCCCGTTCAAGCAATTTCACCCGTTTGTCCCCCCCAAATGGCCAGGAAAAATTAAATGGACTATACTTGGATGATCCCCAACCTCCCTGTCACGTCTCGATCGATCTTCGGCCCACAGCACACCCCGACCCTAGACCAACTCCAAAACCAAGGGCTATAGCACGCCGATTTGGCCCTAAAATGCCCCGTTTGTGCCATTTTGCCTGTTTGTCCACCCAATTGGCCACGAAAAAATAAACAGACCATAATGGGATGATTTCTAACCTGCCTAGCACACCCCAATCGATTGTTGGCCTATAGCACACCCAAACCCCATGCCCAACCCCAAAATCGTAGGCTATAGCACACCGATTTGGGCTGAAAATCCCCATTTTCACCATTTCGCCTGTTTGTGCACCCAAATGGCCACAAAAAATTAAACGGACCATGCTGGGACATTCCCCAACCTCCCTGTCATGCCTCGATAAACTTTTATCCCACAGCCCACCTGAACCCCGAGCAAACCCCAGCAATCGTGGGATATAGCAAACTGATTTTGCCCGAAAATGTTCCGTTCGCGCTGTTTCACCTATTTGTCCACCCAAATACAATAAAAATTAAATGGACCACACTGGGATGATTCCCATCCTCCTTGGAATGCCCCGATCAATTTTTAAACCACAACACACCTGAACCCTAGATCCACGACCAAAACCGTGGGCTATAGCACACCGATTTAACCTGAAAATGCCTCATTCGCACCGTTTCACCTGTTTGTCCACCTAAATGGCCACGAAAAAATAAACAAACCACACTGGGATGATCTTCAACCTCCCTGGCATGCCCCGATCAATTTTTATCCCACAGCATACCCGGTCCCATTTCAATACCATAGGCTATAACACAGCAATTTGGCCTAAAAATGCCCCATTTGAGCTATTTCGCCCGTTTGTGCACCCAAATATCCATGAAGAGATAAAAGGGACACATTGGGATGATCCCCAACCTCCCTGGGACATCTCGGTCGATTTTTGGCACACAACACGCTCGGACTAAGTGCCCACCCCCAAAATCGTGGGCTATAGCACACTGATTTAGCCCCAAAATACCTCGTTCGCCCGTTTGTCCACCCAAATGGCCATGAAAAATTAAACGGATCACAGAGGGACAATCCCCAACCTCCCTACCATGCCCCGATCGATTTTTGAGGCACACCACACCTGGAACCCAGGACCAACCCCAAAATCGTGGGCGATAGTACACCGATTTGGCCCCAAAATGCCCCGTTCGCATCGTATCGCCCTTTGTCCACCCAAATGGCCACAAACAATTAAATGGACCACACTGGGACGATGCCCAATCTCCCTAGTATGCCCAGGTCAATTTTTATCCCACAGCACGCTCGAAACCTAGGCCCACCCTTGAAACTATGGGCTATAGCACACCGATTTGGACCAAAAATACCCCGTTCGCGCCATTTTATTGGTTTGCCCATGCAAATGGCCACAAAAAATTAAAAGGGCCACACTCGGATGATCCCTAAACTCCCTCACATGCCTCAATCAATTTTCAACCCACAGCATGCCCGTACCTCGGGCCCACCTAAAAATCGTGGCCTATATATATAGCACACCAATTTGGCCTTAAAATGCTCCATTCACACCATTTTGCCCGTTTGTCCACCCAAATGGCCATGAAAAATTAAAAGGACCATATTGGGATGATTCCCAACTCCCTGGCACACCCATTTTGATTTTAGGCCTACAGCACGCTCAAACCCAGACCCACCCTCAGAACCGTGGGCTATAGCACGTTGATTTGGATCAAAAGTACCTCGTTCACTTTTTTTTGCCCGTTTGTCCGCCCAAATTGCCACAAAAAATTAAACAGACCATACTGGGAAATTTACCAAACTCCCTGGCATGCGTCAGTCAATTTTTGGCCCATAGCACGCTTGAACCCCGAGCCAACCCCAGAAACCATGTAGCACACCAATTTGGCCAGAAAATACCCCGTTTATGTTGTTTCGCCTGTTTGCCCATCCAAATGCAACAAAAATTAAACAGACTATACTGGGAAGATTCCTAACCACCCTGGAATGCCCCAGTCAATTTTTGGCCCATAGAACGCCTGGACCCAAGATCCACCCCAAAAAACCATGGGCTATAGCACACCGATTTAGCCTGAAAATGCTCAGTTCTCATCGTATCAGTCCTTTTCCCACCCAAATGGCCACAAAAAATTAAATGGACCACACTGGAATGATCTCTAACCTCCCTGTCATGTCCTGGTTGATTTTTAGCCCACAGCATACCCAATCCTACCCTAATACCATGGGCTATAGCAGACCAATTTGGCCCGAAAATGCCCCATTCGCGCCGTTCCACCTATTTGTGCACCTAAATAGCTACGAAGAAATAAACGAGCCATACTGGGATGATACCCAACCTCTCTGGGATATCTCAGTCAATTCTTGGCCAACAACATGCCCAAAACCCAAGCCTACCCCCAAAACCATGGGCTATAGCACACCGATTTAACCTGAAAATGCCCCATTCGCATCATTTAGCCAGTTTGTCCACCCAAATGGCAAAAAATAACTAAACAAAATATACTGGGATGATCCCCAACCTCCTGATATGCCTCGATCAATTTTCGACCCACAGCATGCTCAAAGCCCGGGCCAAATCCCGAAATCGTGGGCTATAGCACATCGATTTGCCCCGAAAATGCCCTATTTTGCCCATTTGTCCACCCAAATGTCTATGAATAATTAAACAGACCACACAGGGATGATCCCCAACCTCCCTAGCACACCCCAGTCAATTTTTGGCCCACAACACGCCTAGAACTGGGGCGCACCCCAAAACCATGGGCAATAGCTCACCGATTTGGCCCAAAAATGCCCCATTCGCGCTATTTCACCCATTTGTCCACCCAAATAGCTACAAAAATTAAATGGACCTACCTCGAACAATAAAAACCTACCTGGCATGCGTCATTCAATTTTTGGCCCGCAACACGTTCAGACCAAGTGCCCACCCCCAAAAGCGTGGGCTATTGCACACTGATTTAGCCCAAAAATGCCATATTCACCCGTTTGCCCACCCAAATAGCCATGAAAAATTACACGGACCGTAGAGGGATGATACCCAAGCATGCCTCGGTCAATTTTTGGAGCATACCACACCTGGAACCCAGGCCCACCCCCAAAATCGTGGGCAATAGCACACCGATTTGGCCAAAAATGCCCGGTTCTCATCATTTTGCCCTTTAACCACCCAAATGGCCACAAAAAATTAAACGAACTACATTGGCATGATTCCCAACCTCCCTAGCATGCCCAGGTCAATTTTCAGCACACAGCACGCTCGGACCCCGAGCCCACCCCTAAAACCATGGGCTATAGCACACCGATTTGGTTAAAAAATGCCCCGTTCGTTCCATTTTGCTTGTTTGCCCACGTAAATAGCCACAAAAAATCAGACGGACCATACTCAAATGATCCCCAAACTCCCTCTTATGCCTCGATCAATTTTCAACCCACAGTATACCTGGACCTCGAGTCCACCCAAAACCCGTGGGCCATAGCACACCGATTTGGCCCTAAAATGCTACGTTCACGCTGTTTCGCCCGTTTGTCCACCCTAATGTCCATGAAAAATTAAAAGGACCGTATTAGGATAATCCCCAACTCCCTGGCATGCCCAGATCGATTTTAGGCCCACAACACGCCCAAACCCAGACCCACCCCCAGAACCATGGGCTATAGCACACCGATTTGGATCAAAAATGCCTCGTTCACGTCGTTATACCATTTTGTCCACCCAAATGGCCATGAAAAATTAAACGAACTATACTGGAACGATCCCCAACCATCCTGGCATGCGCCGATTGATTTCCACAGCACGGCCGACCCCATGTCCACCCCTGAAACCTTGGGCTCTAGCACACCCATTTTTCCTGAAAATGCCCCGTTCGCGCTGTTTTTCTCGTTTGTCAACCTAAATAGCCATGAAAAATTAAACGGACCATACTGGGATGATCCCCAACCTTCCTTGCTTGCCTCAGTCGATTTTTTGCCCACAGCACTATCAGACCTAGGCCCACCCCCGAAATCGTGGGGTATATATAACAACAATTTTTCCCGAAAATGCCCCATTCACGCCTTTTCGACCGTTTGACCACCTAAATAGCCATAAAAAATTAAGCAGACCATACCAGGATGATACCCAACCTTCATATCATGCCCCGATGGATTTTTCGCGAACAGCATGCCCGAACCCCAGACCCACCCCCAAAAACATAGGCTATAGCACATCGATTTGGACCGAAAATGCCCTATTCGTGGCTTTTCACTGGTTTATCAACCCATATGGCCACTAAAAAATTAAACGAACTATACTGGGATGATCCCTAACTTTCCTAACATTCCCCAATTGATTTTCAACCCACAGCACGATCGGACACCTAGCCTAACCCCAAAACTATGGGAAATTGCACATAGATTGGCCTGAAAATATTTCGTTCGCTCCGTTTTGCCCGTCTGTCCACCATAAAGCCCACAAAAAATTAAACAGATCATACTGGTATGATCCCCAACCTTCCTGGAATGCGTTTGATGGTCGGACCACACCACGCCCTGAACCTAGGCCCACCCCTAAAACTGTAGGATATAGCACACCAATTTAAGGTGAAAATGCCCCGTTTGTGCCGTTTTGCCCGTTTGTCCACCCAAATGGCCACAAAAAATTAAACGGACCATACTGGGACGATCCCCAACCTCCCTAGAATTCCCTGGTAAATTTTCATCCCAACACACGCTCGAATGCCTAGCCCACCCCAGAAATTTTGGGTTATATAACACGCCGATTAGCCTAAAAATGCCCCATTCACGCTGTTTCACCTGTTTGTCCACCCAGATTGCCACAAAAAATTAAATGGACCATACTGGGATGATTACCATCCTCCTTGGCATGCCCCGGTCAAGTTTTTGCCAATAGCACACCCGGAACCCAGGCCCACCCCCAAAATCGTGGGCTATAGCACACCGATTTAGCCTGAAAATGCCTAATTCACTTTGTTTTGCCTCTTTATCCACCCAAATTACCATAAAAAATCAAACGGACAACACTAGGAAGATCCCCAACCTCCCTGGAAGAGCTCGGTAAATTTTCAACCCACAGCTTGCCTAGACTCCGGGCCCACCCTTGAAACCGTGGGCTATAGTAGATCAATTTATCCCGAAAATGCCTCATTTGCATCGTTTCGCCATTTTGTAAACCCAAATGGCCACGAAAAATAATACAAACTACACTAGGATGATCTCCGACCTCCCTGGCATGCCTCGATCAATTTTAGGACCACAGCATGCTTGAACCCTGGGCCCACCCTCAAAATTGTGGGCTATAGCACACTGATTTGGGCCGAAAATTCTCCATTGGCGCTGTTTTGCCCATTTGTCCACCCAAATGGACATGAAAAACTAAACGGACTATACTAGATGATCCCTAACCTTTCTTTCATGCCCCGGATGATTTTTAGCCTACAGCATGATCGGACCTGAGGCCTACCCCTGAAATCATGGGCTACAAAGCACACCAATTTTTCCAAAAAATGCCATGTTTGCACCATTTTAACTATTTGTCCACCTAAATGGCCACAAAAAATTAAACAAACAATACTAGGACGATCTCTAACCTCCCTAGAATGCCCCATTCAATTTTTGGCTGATAGCACACCCGAACCCCGAAGCCACCCCCAAAACCGTTGGCTATAGCATGCTAATTTGGCCTGAAAATGCCCCATTCACGCTGTTTCGCCCGTTTATCCATCCATATGGCCACAAAAAATTAAACGAACCAAACTGGGCCGATCTCTAACCTCCCTGGCATGCCTCAATCAATTTTTAGCCCACAGCATATCCGAACCTGGGCCCAACCCCAAAACCGTGTGTTATGGCCGAAAAATGCCCCATTAATGTTGTTTTGCCCATATATCCACCAAAGAGCCAACTAGAAAGTAAACGGACCATACTGGGATGATCCCTAACCTCCTTGGCTCTCCTTGGTTGATTTTCTGCCCACGGTATACTCTGACCCGAGGTACACCCCAGAAACAGTAGGCTATAGCACACCTATTTGGCTCAAAAATGTTCCGTTGGTGCCATTTCACCCGTTTATCCTCCAAAATGGCCACACAAAATTAAACGGACCACACTGGGATGATCCCTAACCTCTCTGGCATGCCACGGTTAATTTTGACCCACAGCACACCCGGACCCCAGGCCCACCCCCAAAATCGTGGGCTACAACACATTGATTTGGCTTGAAAATGCCCCATTTTCATTATTTTGCTCGTTTGTCCACCCAAATGGCCTCAAAATATTAAACGGGCCACACTAAGATAATCTTGAACCTCCCTGGCATAACTCAATTAATTTTAGGCCCACAGCACGCACGGACCTGGGCCCACCCCAAAAAACGTGGGCCATAGCTTACCTGTTTGGCCCAAAAATACCCTGTTCGCGCAGTTTCGCCTTTTTGTCTACCTAAATGGCCACAAAAAATTAAACAAATCACACTGGCATAATCCCCAACATCCCTGGCATGCCCCAATCAATTTTCAGCACACAGCACGCTCGAACCCAAGGCCCACCCCTAAAATTCTGGTTGTAGCACATTGATTTGGCCTGAAAATGCCCTGTTCATACCATTTTGCCTGTTTGTCCACCCAAATGGCCATAGAAAATTAAATGTACCACACTGGGATGATCCCCAACCTCCCTAGAATGCGTCGGTTAATTTTTGGCCTACAACATGCCTGGTTCCCGATCCCACCCCCAAAATCATGTGCTATAGCACACCGATTTGGCAAGAAAATGCTCTATTCGTGTCGTTTCACCCCTTTGTACACCCAAATGTCCACGAAAAATTAAAAGGACCACACTGAGATGATACCCAACCTCACTGGAATGCCCCGATCAATTTATGGCATACATCACGCCTGAACCCCAGGCCCACCACCAAAACCGTGTGCTATAGCACATCGATTTGGCCCGAAAATGCCCCGTTCATGCAGTTTCACTAGTTTGTCCACTTAAATAGCAATGAAAAATTAAAAGGACCACACTGGGGTGATTTCTAAACTCCCTGGCATGCTTGAATTGATTTTTTCCCAACAGCACGCTCATACCTCGGGTCCATCCATGAAACCGTAGGCCCGAAAATATCCCGATTGTGCTTTTTTTTTTTTCTCATTTGTCCACCCAAATGGCAATGAAAAATTAAATGGATCACATTGGGATGATCCCAACCTCCTTACCGTACCCCGATTGATTTTTGGCCCACAACATGCCCAGACCCCTGGCCCACCCCCGAAACTCTGGGCTATAGCAATCCAATTTGGCCCAAAAATGTCCCATTTGCGCCGTTTCTTCCATTTTCCCACCCAAATAGCCACGAAAAATTAAATGGACCACATTGGGATGATCCCCAACCTCCCTGACATGCCACAGGCGATTTTAGACTCACAGCACACCCGTACCCTGGGCCCACCCCCAAAACCGTGTGCTATAGCACATTGATTTGGCCCGAAAATACCCCGTTCACATCGTTTCACCTATTTGTCTACCTAAATGGCCACGAAAAATTAAACAGACCATACTGGAAAGATCCCTAACCTCCATGGCATGCCTCGATCTATTTTTGGCCTATAACAGACCCAGACCCTGAGTGCACACCCAAAACCGTGGGCTAATGCACATTGATTTGGCTTTAAAATTCCCCATTCGCCCCGTTTCACCCATTTGTCCATCCAAATGGCCAAAAAAATTTAAACGGATCACACTAGGATGATCCGCAACCTCCCTGGTATGTCCTGGATAATTTTTGTCCCACAGCACGCCTGGACCACAGGCCAACCCCCAAAACTGTAGGTTATAGCACATCGATTTGGCCCGAAAACAATCTGTGTTCGTTTTTTCGCCCGTTTGTCAACCTAAATGGCCACGAAAAATTAAACGGACCATGCAGGGATGATTCTCTACCTCATTTTTAGGCCACAGCACACTCGGTCCACAAGACCGCCTCTAAAACTGTGGTTTATAGCACACCAATTTTGCTCGAAAAAGCCCCATTCATGCTGTTTCAACCGTGTTGCCACCCAAATGTCCATAAAAAAGTAAAAGAACCATACTGAGATGATCTCGAATCACCTTGGCATGTCCCGATTGATTTTTATCCCACAAAGCGTCTGATCCCTGGGTCCACCCCTTAAATTGTGGGCTATAGCACATCAATTTATACCATAAATACCCAATTTGCGCCGTTTCTCTCGTTTGTCTACCCAAATGGCTACAAAAAATTAAACGAACCACGCTGGGATGATCCCCAACCTTCCTAACATGCCCTGGTCAATTTTTGGCCTATTGCACGCCCGAACCCCGAGCTAACCCCTAAAACTAAGGGCAAAAGCACATCAATTTTGCCCAAAAATGCCCTGTTCGTGCCGTTTTGCCTATTTGTGTACCCAATGGCCGTAAAAATTTAAACAGACCATACTGGGATGATCACTAACCTCCCTGACATATTCCGGTCAATTTTTTGCCCACAGAACACGCGGATCATTGGCCCACACCCGAAACCGTGGGCTATAGCACACTGATTTAGCCTAAAAATGCCTCATTTGCACTGTTTCACCCGTGTTTCCACCCAAATGGCCACAAAAATTAAACGAACTACACTGGGATGATCCCTAACCTCCTTGGCATGCCTCAGTAGATTTTTATCCCACAGAACACCTGATCCCCGGGCTCATCCCCAAAACCATGGGCTATAGCGCACTGATTTGGCCCATAAAAACCCAGTTTGCACCTTTTCGCACGTTTGTCCACCCAAATGGCCATGAAAAATTAAATGAACCATACTGGGATAATCCCCAACCTTCCTGACATGCCCCGACCAATTTTCGGCCCACTTTACACCCGAACCCCAGGCAAACCCCTAAAACCGTGGGCTATAGCACACCGATTTGGCACGAAAATGCCCTGTTCGCATTGTTTTGCCTGTTTGTCCACCTAAATGGCCACAAAAACTTCAACGGTCCAAATTGGGATGATCCCCAACCTCCCTAGCATGAGCCGATCTATTTTTGGCCTACAGAACGCCTGGAAACCTAGGCCACCCCAAAATTGTGGGCTATAGCACACCGATTTGGCCGAAAAATGACCCGTTCATACTGTTTTGCCTGTTTGTACACCCACATGACCACTAGAAATTAAACGGACCATACTGGGATGATCCCTAACCTCCTTGGCATGCCTCAGTTAATTTTTAGCCGACAAAATACCTGGACCCTTAGCCCACCCCCAAAACTGTGGGCTATAGCACATTGATTTGTCTTGAAAATGCCCCGTCCGTGCCGTTTTACCCATTTGTCCACCCAAATGGCCAAGAAAAATTAAATGAACTACACTAGGATGATCCCCAACCTCCTTGTCATACCTCAGGGGATTTTGGACCCATGACACACCTGGAACCCGAGCCTAGCCCTAAACCCATGGGCTATAACACACCAATTTGGCCCAAATATGTCCCATTCGCGCTTTTTCACCCCTTTGTCTACCCAAATGGCAATGAAAAATTAAACAGACCATACTGCGATGAGCACAACCTCTATGGAACACCTCGGTCAATTTTTGGCCCACAACATGCCTGGACCCCAGGTCCACCCCCAAAATCGAGGGCTATAGCGCAGCAATTTGGCCTAAAATGCCAAGTTCACGCTATTTCGCCTGTTTGTCCAGTCGAATAGCAACAAAAAATTAAACAGACCATACTGGGAAGATCCCCAACCTCCCTGGTGCGCCTCGGTCAATTTTCATCCCACAGCACACCCGAACCCTAGGCCCACCCCCAAAATTATGGCCTATAGCACACCGATTTGGATTAAAAATGCCCCATTCATGCTGTTTTGCCTATTTATCAACCCAAATGGCCATAAAAAATTAAACAGACCACACTAGGATGATCTTTAACCTCCCTAGCATGCCTCGATCAATTTTTGGCCCACTGCACGCCCGGACTCCGGGCCCTCCCCCAAAACCGTGGGCTATAGCATACCAATTTTACCCGAAAATGCCCCGTTTAAACCGTTTCATTCGTTGTCCACCCAAATGGACACAAAAAATTAAATGGACCATACCGGGATGATGCCCAGCCACCCTGGCATGCCCCGATCAATTTTTGCCACCCAGCATGCCTGGACCTCGGGCCCACCCATGAAATCGTGGGCTATAGCATACCAATTTGGCTCGAAAATATCCCATTCTCGCTGTTCATCATGTTTGTTCACCAAAATGGCCACGAAAAATTAAATGAACCATACTGGGAAGTTCCTCAACCTCCCTAGCATGTCTCCATCAATTTTCAGCCCACAGCATGCCTGGAACCCTGACCCACCCCGGAAACCGTGGCTATAGCACACCGATTTGACCTGAAAATGCCCTGTTCAGGCCATTTCGCCCGTTTGTCCTCCCAAATGGCCATAAAAAATTAAACGGACCACACTAGAATAATTCCCAACCTCCCTAGAATTCCTCGATTGATTGTCGGCAACAGCATGCCCGGAACCCAGACCCGCCCCTAAAATCGTGGCTATAGCACATCGATTTGGCTTGATAATGCCCCGTACAAGCCGTTTTGCCCTTTTGTCCACCTAAAGAGCCACAAAAAATTAAACGGACCAAACCAGGATGATCCCCAACCTCCATGGCATGCCTTGATCTATTATCGGCCCATAACACACCCAAAACCTGGGCCCTCCCTTAAAACCGTGGGCTATAGCACACCAATTTTGCCTGTAAAAGCCCCATTCCCTCCGTTTCACCCATTTGTCTACCTAAATGGCCACAAAAAATTAAGCGGACTATACTGAGTCGATCCCCAACTCCCTGGCACCCCTCGATCGAATTTTGGCCTACAACACGCCTGGACCCCGGATACACTCCTAAAACCGTAGGCTATAGCACATCAATTTGGCCCGAAATGCCTTATTCGCGCTGTTTCACTCATTTGTCCATCTAAATGGCCATGAAAAATTAAACGAACTATACTGGGACGATCCTCAACCTCCATGGAATGCCCCGATAAATTTTCAGCCCATAGCATGATCGGACCCAGGCCCACCCCCAAAAACCGAGGGTTATAGCACAACGATTTGGCCCAAAATGCTCCCTTCGTGCTATTTCTCCCATTTGTCCACACGAATGGCCACAAAAAATTAAACGGACCATAATGAGAAGATCCCCAAACTTCTTGGAATGTCCCGATCAATTTTTGGCACATAGTACGCCCGAACCCCGTGCCCACCCCCAAAATCTTGGGCTATAGCACATAAATTTAGCCCAAAATGCCCCATTCGCATCGTTTTGCCCATTTGTCCACCCAAATGGCCATAAAAAATTAAAAGGACCATACTGGGACGATCCCCAACCTCCTTTGCATGCCTTGGCCAATTTTTGGCCCACAGCACGCCCAAAACCCGTGCCCACCCCTGAAACCATAGGCTATAGCACACAGATTTGGCTCGAAAATGCTCCATTCGCGCTGTTTTACCCATTTGTCCACCTAAATGGCCACAAAAAATTAAATGGACTACAATGGAATGATTCCCAACCTCCCTGAAATGCCTAGATCAATTTTTGGCCTACAGTTTGCCCGGACACCGGGCCCAACCCCGAAACCATGAACTATAGCTCACCAATTTTGCCTGAAAATGCCCTGTTTGCGTTGTTTTGACCGTTTGTCCTCCCAAATGGCCACAGAGAATTAAACGGACAACACTGGAAAGAGCCCCAACCTCCCTAGCATGCCTCGGTCAATTTTTGGCCCACAGAACACTCAGACTCCAGGCCCTCCCACAAAATCGGGGGCTATAGCACATTGATTTAGCCCGAAAATGCCCCGTTGGTGCCATTTCACCCATTTGTCCACCCAAATAACCACAAAACATTAAACGAACCACACTGGGAAGATCCCGAACCTCACTGGCATGCCTTGATCAATTTTTCACCCACAGCACGCCCAGATCACAAGCCCACCCCTGAAATCGTGGGCTATAGCTCATCGATTTAGCGTGAAAATGCCTCTTTTGTGCCGTTTCACCCGTTTGTCCACTTAAATTGCCACAAAAAATTAAATGGACCACACTAGAAAGATCTTTAACCTCCCTGCTACGTCCAGATTGATTTTCGACCTACAACACGCTCAGATCCTAGGCCCACCCCTGAAATAGTGGGCTATAGCACATCGATTTAGCCTAAAAATATCCCATTCTCGTTGTTTTGCCCGTTTATCCACCCAAATAGCCATAAAAATTAAACGGAACCACACTGGGATGATCTCTAACCTTCCTGGTACATCTCAAACCGAGCCCACCTCAAAATTGTGGGCTATATAGCACACCAATTTGGCCCAAAACTGCCCCGTACATGCCGTTTCGCTCGTTTGTCCACCCAAATTACAATAAAAATTAAACGAACAAAACTGGGACTATCCTAAACCTCCCTAGCATGCCTCAATCAATTTTAGGCCTACAGGACGCCCGAACCCCGGGCTCACCCCCAAAACCATAGACTATAGCACACCGATTTGGCCGACAAAACATCCCGTTCACCCGTTTGTCCATCCAAATGGCCACAAAAATTAAATCGGACCGCACTGGGATGATCCCTAACTTCCCTGGAATGCCCACGTCAGTTTTTGGTCCACAGTACGTCTAGAGTCCGGGACTTCCACCGAAATCGTGCGTTATAACACACCAATTTGGCCGAAAAATCCCTCATTCACACTGTTTCACCCGTTTGTCCACCTAAATGGCTACAAAAATTAAATGGACCACACTTGGATGATCCCAAACCTCCATGGCACGCCCATATCAATATTTGGCCAACAGCACGCTCGGACCCTAGGGCCACCTCAAAACCGTGGGCTATAGCACACTAATTTAGCTTGAAAATGCCCCGTTTGCATCGTTTCCCCTGTTTGTTCATGCAAATGGCCATAGAAAATTAAACAGACCATACTGGGATGATTCCCAACCTCCCTCACATACCCCGATTAATTTTCAGCCCACAAAATACCCGGACCTCAGGCCCACCCATAAAATTGTGGGTTATAGCACACCGATTTGGTTTGAAAATACCCCGTTCGCGCTGTTTCGCCCATTTGTCCACCCTAATGGCCATAAAAAATTAAATAAACCATACTCCAATGAACCCCAACTACCCTGGCATGCCCCGATCAATTTTTGGGCCACAGCAATCCTGGACCGCAGGACCACCCCCAAAACTGTGGGCTATAGCACACCAATTTGGCCTGAAAATGCCTCGTTTATGCCGTTTCACCCATTTATCCACCCAAAAAGCCATAAAAATTAAACGGACCACACTGGTATGATCCCCAACTCCCTGGCATGCCTCAATCAATTTTTAGCCCACAGAACACTCGAACCCTAGGCCCACCCTCGAAATTGTAGGCTATAGCACATTGATTTGCCCTGAATATGCCTCGTTTGTACCGTTTCTCCCGTTTGTCCACCAAAATAGCCACAAAAAATTAAACATACCACACTGGGATGATCCCCAATCTCCTTGGCATACCCCGGCCAATATTTGGTCTACAGCACCGCCGGACCCTAAGCCTACCCCCAAAACCGTAGGCTATAGCAAATTGATTTGGCCTGAAAATGCCTCAATCGCTGTGATTCACCCATTTATCTACCCAAATAGCCACAAAAAATTAAACGAACCACACTGGGATGATCCCCAACCTCCCTGGCATATCTCGGTTGGTTTTTGGCCCGCAGCATGCCAGACCTCGGGCCTTCCCCCAAAACTGTGGTCTATAGCACACCGATTTAGCCCAAAACTTATTTATACTATTTAACCCATTTGTCCACCCAAATGGCCATGAAAAATTAAATGAACCATACTGGAATGATCCCTAAACTCGCTAGCATGCCCCGATTGATTTTTAGCCAACAACATGCTCGAACCCCAGGCCCACCTCTAAAATTATAGGGTATAGCACACCAACTTTGCTCAAAAATTCCCCGTTCATGATGTTTTGTCCATTTGTCCACCCAAATAGCCATGAAAAACTAATCAAGCCACACTAAGACAATACCTAATCTCCCTGGCGCGCCTCAGTTGATTTGTGGCCCGCAACATGCTTAGACCCCAGGGCCACCCTCAAAACCATGGGCTATTGCAAATTGATTTGGCTCAAAAATGCCCCGTTTGCACTGTTTCACTCGTTTGTCCATCGAAATGGAAACAAAAAAATAAACGGACTATATTGGGATGATCCACAACCTCCCAAGTATGGCCCGATCAATTTTTGGTAAACAGCATGCCCGGACCTCAGTCCCATCCCCAAAATCGTGGGATAAAGAAAACTAATTTGTCCTAAAAATGCCTTGTTAGTGTAGTTTCGCCCGTTTGTCCACCAAAATAGTCAGAAAAATTAAACAAACCACACTAGGATGATCCCCAACCTCCATGGCATGCCCCGGTCAAATTTTCGGCCGACAGCACGCCCGAACCCCTGGCCCACCCCCTTAAACATGGCTATAGCACACTGATTTTGCCTTAAAATGCTCCGTTCTCACTGTTTTGCCCATTTGTCCACCCAAATGGCTATGAAAAATTAAACGAACCATACTGAGACGATCCTTGATATAAGAATAATCACGGATATGAACTTAAGAGAGTTCATGTTAGACCCGAGACTTGGTGGATGAAAATGAAATGCAAAGAAGCACCTAAATGGACACCAAAACCGTCCATACATAGCACTCTAAGGGAGCCTACTTGAAGCCATTCATTAAAGGGCCTTTTTGGTTATTTCACCTTACTTTTGTAATAATTCTATAAATAGACTAGTTTAGGTCTTTAGTTCTTTAGTTGATGATTATTGTAAGTCTTGAACTTTTGAAACACCAAGTCCTCTCTCCTTGAGGTACAAAACCAAAACTTGAAACTAGTATAGCATTCAAGGGTGGAATCTCTTGTGATTGATTATTTGTTAGAAACTTTGGTGCTTGAGTGGTGGACTCCGCTCTTGTATCATCGTAATAACTTGGTGCTTGTTAATGTATTTTGTAGGGTTTTTACAATTTAATAAACTCTTTATTTACTACTTTACATGTTTCCCTTGTGTCAAGTTATCTATCTTCTTTATCATTAAGTTTGTGTTTGCTTTCTTTTGTCATTTTGTGTCTTGCTTGGTATGGGTATTTGCGGGTCACTTGTGGACTATTTTATGCTTATGGATACCATGTGTTATAATTTGGTATCAGAGCCATCATTGATTTCATTCCCACGAGATCAATCTTGGATTTTTTCACTCAAAAATTAAAAAAAGTGTTGAAAAAAATCTGAAAAACTCAAAATAGTAATCTGTCCATGTTTTTGTGTTTAGGACAAAATTTGAAGCGTAGTTTTCTTTTGATTTTTGTGTGTTTTGTGTATTCTAGTGTTAGATCTTTGTTTCCTAACACTAGAAGAGGTGTCTAAGGTTTAAAATCTCATAAAAAGAAAGTTGTTGTTCTTCTTGTGTCTTGGCCGAGATTTGTTCTTTGAGTCTAGATCTAGGTATATTTCGTGAGTCTCGAGTGTTATTAGTGTTGGTTTATTCTTCCCTAACACTTATAGAGTCAAGATATAAGTTAAACTCCTACTTGTATTGCTGCTGTGCGGATTCAAAAGTTGGGCCGAATTATTGTTAGTGTTGTTGTGGTGGATTCAAAATTTGAACGTTTAAAGGTGTGTTGTTGGTATTATGGTTGTGGATTTGTGTTGAAATAGGTTTTATTTTTGTTGGGAGGTTCAACTTGAACCTTGGTCTTCAAATCTTGTTGAAGGTTCTTGATGTTCTTGGCCAATCTTCATGTCTTGAGACAAGAAGAACTTTCAATAAGTAGTGTTTGATCTTAAGACCAAGTGGAAGAGTGTAGTATTCTTGTTTTTATTGAAACAAGTTCCAAGACTATATCAAAGTATTATGGGACAAAGAGGGTTTTAAAAAACACTAGTTACCAAAAGGGAGTAAGGGGAATTTTCAAGACTAACCAAAAGAGGAAAGAGCCAACCACCCTTCAAAAAGGTGTTTTGCCCAAAAGGTCCAAAGAAAGTCAACCTATTTTGAATGTGAAAAAGTCTCTAAAACTTGTGTATTTCCCCTTCAAAACCGAATTCACTCTTCCACAAGTTTGAAAAACACTAAATTTTTCAAATTTCACAACCATTCCAAGGCTTCCATGTCACTATCCGCAACCAATCAAAGGCTTCAATGTCACCCCTTTGTACAAATAATTTATTTGTGTTTTGTAGGTAACTTTTGGATACAATGGATAACAATGCTCTTAGTGCTATTTTGGCCGGTATTGAAACTCTTTCCCGTGAAGTGGCTAGAATGAATGCGGGTCTTGATAGTTTAGGCTCTAATATGACATCGTTTGGTGAGAAATTGGATCGTTTGGAGAGTCGAAGAAACTATCGTGCTTCTACTCCCAAAACTTTACATCCAACGATCAATCCTCCAAGACCACCACAAAATGCCATAAGCTAAGTTTCCGATTATACTCAAAACTGAGACCTAAGTAGGCCACCTCCCCCGCAAATTGATCAAGTCCAACAAGAAGGACTTGGAAGCCAAATTCCTCCACCAAAACCAAATTCTCCTATCCAAGATCCAAAACAAAACTCTCCTATCCAAGATCCAAAATTGAACTCTCCCGTCCAAGCTTCACAACCGAAGCTCCACTTCACCAAATCAATCCTCTCAATCAAAGCTCCACTCTTCCAAAGTCGAGACATCCACGTAGAGGTATATAGTAAATAGGAACATGAAGGATATGGAGTCTATGATTAGCCTTATATGATGAAAGAAAAGTTTAAAGAAAGACATACGAATCAAAAGGATACCGAGGGCATGGAGAAAGAGTTAGTCAATGGGACCAACAAGGAGCCTGCCACCAAGTGGAGATATGGGAATTGAAACGGATGACATTGAAGGAAAATCTCAAAATGAAGATGAATCCGATGTTCAAAATAAAGAAGTTAGCCAAAACTTGTGTTGATGAGATCCCATGTTCCTCATGTTCTTTGCGGACTGTTTTGGTGCTATGTCATGTTTTGTGGGCTGTTTTGAGTGGTTTCTTTTGAAGTGGCCAATTGAGCGAGGTGAAGCCATGAATTTGAGGGCAAATTCCTCTCAAGATGGAGAGGATGATACAAGAATAATCACGGATATGAACTTAAGAGAGTGCGTGTTGGACCCGAGACTTGGTGGATGCAAATCAAATGCAAAGAAGCACCTAAATGGACACCAAAAACGTCCATACATAGCACTCTAAGGGCGCCTACTTTAAGCCATTCATTAAAGGGCCTTTTGGGTCATTTCACCTTACTTTTGTAATAACTCTATAAATAGACTAGTTTAGGTCTTTAGTTCTTTAGTTGATGATTATTGTAATTCTTGAACTTTTGAAGCATCAATTCCTCTCTCCTTGAGTCACAAAACCAAAACTTGTAACTAGGATAGCATTCAAGGGTGGAATCTTTTGTGATTGCTTGTTTGTTAGAAACGTTGGTGCTTGTGTGGTGGACTCCGCTCTTGTATGGTCGTAAAAACTTGGTGTTTGTTAACGTGTTTTGTAGGGTTTTTATAGTTTAATAAAACCTTTAGTTACTACTTTACATGTTTCCTTTGTGTCAAGTTATCTATCTTCTTTATCATTAAGTTTGTGTTTACTTCCTTGTGTCATTTTGTATCTTGCTTGTTACGAGTATTTGCGGGTCACTTGTGGACTATTTTGTGCTTGTGGATACAAATGGCCATGAAAAATTAAACGAACCACACTGGGATGATACCTAACCTCCCTGGCATAACCCAGTCATTTTTCATCCCACATCACAAATGAACTTCAGGCCCAACCCCGAAACCGTGAACTATAGCACACCGAATTTGCTCGAAAATGCCCTATTCGCGCGGTTTCGCTCATTTGTCTACCCAAATAGCCACGAAAAATTAAATGTACCATACTGGGATGATCGCAAACCTCCCAGGAACACCCTAATTTATTTTAACCCATAGCATGTTTGGACCCTTGGCCCACGCTCAAAACCGTGGGCTATAGCATACCGATTTGTCTAAAAAATGTCCCATTTGCATTGTTTCGCCTGTTTGTTGACCCAAATGGTGACAAAAAAATAAACGGACTACACTGGGATGATCCCTACCGTCCGTGGCATGCCCCAATCGATTTTGGGCCCACAGCACACCCAGACCCCCTGCCCACCCCCAAAACCGTGGGCTGTAGCACACCAATTTAGCCCAAAAATGTCCCATTCACACCGTTTCGCCTGTTTGTCCACCAAAATGGCCATGAAAAACTAAAAGGACCACAATAGAATGATCCCCAACCTCCCTGCCATGACTTGGTTGATTTTTTGCCCACAGCACGCCCGGATCCCGGGCTCACCCCCAAAATCATGGGCTATATAGCACACCGATTTAACCTAAAAATTCCTAATTGCCACAAAATATTAGATGGACCATATTGGGATTATCCCCAACCTCCCTAGTATGCCCCGGTCAATTTTTGGCCCACAGCACGCCCGAACCCTAGACCCACCCCCAAAACCGTGGGCTATAGCATACCTATTTGGCTTAAAAACGTCTTGTTTGCGTCGTTTTGTTCGTTTGTCCATCCAAATGTCCACAAAAAATTAAATGGACCATACTGGGATGATTCCCAACCTCTATGGCATGCCCCGATCAATTTTCAACCAACAGAATGCTTGAATCCTGGGCCCATCTCTAAAACCGTGATCTATAGAACACTAACTTGTCCCAAAAATGCCCCATTCGAGCCATTTTTCCCGCTTGTCTACCCAAATGGCCATGAAAAATTAAACGGATCATACTACTGGGATAATCCTCAACCCCCTTGAAATACCCCGATAGATTTTTGACCCACAGCACGCTCGATCTTCAAGCCCAACCCCAAAACCATAGGATATAGTACACCGATTTGTCCCTAAAATGCCCTATTTGCACCATTTCACCCGTTTGTCCACCCAAATAGCCACAAAAAATTAAACGAACCTCACTGGGATGATCCCCAACCTCTCTAGCTTTCCCCAGTTAATTTTTGTCCAACAGCACGCCCAGATCCCGATCCAACCCCAAAACCATGGGCTACATCACTTCGATTCGGCTTGAAAATGCCCCTTTCGCGCCGTTACACCCGTTTGTCCACCTAAATTGTCACGAAAAATTAAACAGACCATACCGGTATAATCCCTAACCTCCCTGGCATGGACCTGTAGATTATTTACCCACAACATGCTCGAACCCCGGGCCCGCCCCAAAACCCGTGGGCTATAGCTCACTGATTTGGGTCAAAAATGATCCGTATGCACTGTTTTGCCCATTTGTCAACCCGAATGGCTACGAAAAATTAAACGGACCACATTCCAATGATTTCCAACCTCCCTAGCACGCCCGACCAATTTTTTTCCAATAGCACGCCCGAAACCCAGGTCCACCCCTAAAACCGTGGGCTATAGCTCACCGATTTGCCCTGAAAATGCCCCGTTCGCACCGTTTCGCTTCTTTGTCCACCCAAATGGCAATGAAAAATTAAACAGACCATATTAGGATGAACCCCAATCTCCCTGGAATGCCCCGATCTATTTTTAGCCCACAGCACGCTCGGACCCCGGGCCCGCCCCTGAAACTATGGCTGATAGCACACCAATTTGGTAAGAAAATGCCCCGTTCGAGCCATTTTGCCCGTTTGTCCACCCAAACGGACTACACTGGGATGATCCCCAAGCTCCATGGCATGTCCCAATCAATTTTTATCCCACAGCACGCCCAGACCCCGGCCCTCCTAAAACATGGGCTATAGCACACCGATTTGGCCTAAAAATGCCCCATTCATGCCGTTACGCCTGTTTGTCCACCCAAATGGCTACGAAAAATTAAGCGAACCACACTAAGATGATATCTAACCTCCTAGGATGCCTCGATTGATTTTCATCCTACAAAACGCCCGAACCCCCAGCCCAACCCCAAAACTGTCGGCTATAGCATACCGATTTGGCTCGAAAATCCCTCGTTCTCGCCATTCTCGCCTCTTTTCCAACTCAACTGGCCATACAAAATTAAACGAACCATACTAGGATGTTACCCAACCTCCCTGGCATAGCCGATCAATTTTCGGCCCACATCATTCCCAACCCTTAGCCCACTGCAAAAACTGTGGGCTATAGCACACCGATTTAGCTCGAAAATGCCCCGTTCGCGCTGTTTCACCTGTTTGTCCACCCAAATGGCCACAAAAAATTAAACAGACGATACTAGGATGATCCCCATCTTCTTGGAACACCCCAATCAATTTTTGGGCCACAACATGCTCGGGCCAACCCCAAAACCGTGGGCTATAGCACATCGATTTGCCCCAAAGATGCCCCGTTCTCGCCATTTCGCCCGTTTGTGCAACCAAATAGCCACGACGAATTAAATGAGCCACAATGGGGTGATACCCAACATCCCTTCAATGTGTCGGTCAATTTTTGGCCCACAACACACTTGGACCCCGGGCCTTCCCCCAAAACCGTGGGCTATAGCACACCGATTTAGCCCAAAAATACCCCATTCATTGGTTTCTTGACCTAAATGGACATAAAAAATTAAACGGACCATATTGCCATGATCCCCAACCTCTCTAGTATTCCTCGTTCAATTTTCATCCCACAACACACCCAACCCCAGGCCCACCCCCAAAACCATGGGCTATAGCACGCCAATTTATCCCAAAAATGCCCTGTTCGCATTGTTTCACCCGTTTGTCCACCCAAATGGCCATGAAAAATTGAACGGACCACATAGGGATGATCCCTAATCTCCCTAGCATGCCCAAGTCAATTTTCGGCTAACACCATGCCCAGACCCTGCGCCCACCACCAAAACCGTGGGCATAGCACACCGATTTAGCCCGAAAATGCCCCGTTTTACCCGTTTGTCCACCCAAATATCCATGAAAAATTAAACAGACCACACTGGGATGATCCCCAACCTCCTTGGCATACCCCAATCAATTTTTAGCCCACAAGATGCCCGGACCTCGGGCCCACCCCAAAACCATAGGCTATATAGCACACCAATTTGTCTTAAAAATAACCCATTTGCGCCGTTTCACCCGTTTGTCCACCCAAATACCCATAAAAATTAAATGGACCGCACTGGAATGATCTAAAACTCCCTGGCATATGTCAGTATATATTTTTCCCACAACATGTTTAAACCAATGGCCCACTCCCAAAACCGTGGGCTATAGCACATCAATTTTGACCGAAAGTGCCCCGTTCGCTCGTTTATCCATCCAAATGACCATGAAAAATTATATGAACCACACTGGGATGATCCCCAACCTCCCTAGAATGCCCCAGTCGATTCTTGGAGCACACCACACCCGGACCCCAGGGCCACCCCCAAAACCATGAGCCATAGCACACCGATTTGGCCCAGAAATGCCCGTTCGCACCATTTCACCCTTTGACCACCCACATGGCCATGAAAAATTAAACAGACCATACTGGGATGATTCTAAACCTCCTGGCATGACCTGGTCAATTATCATCCCACAGCATGCCTGGACCCCAGGCCCACCCCCAAAACTGTAGGCTATAGCACACCGATTTAGGCCGAAAATGCCCCGTTCACGTCGTTTTGCCTATTTGCCTACGTAAATAGCCTTGAAAAATTAAATGAACCACACTCAGACAATACCCAACCTCTCTCATATGCCTTAATCAATTTTTTGCCTACAACAAGACCGAACCTCCGGCGTACCCTGAAATCGTGGGCTATAGCACATCGATTTGGACAAACATGCTGTATTTGTGCCGTTTCGCTCGTTTGTCCACCCAAATTGCCACAAAAAATTAAAAGGACAATACTGGGAGGATCCCCTACCTCCCTGGCATAGCTCGATCGATTTTAGGCCCATAGCACGGCCAAATCCAGGCCCACCCCCGAAATCGTGGCGTATAGCACAGCGATTTGGCTAAAAAATGCCTCGTTCACGTCGTTCCGCCTGTTTGTCAACCCAAATTGGTACAAAAACTTAAACGGACCATAATGGGATGATCCCCAACCTCCCTGGCACATCTCGGTTAATTTTCAGCCCACGACACACTCGGACCCCAGGCCCACCCCTAAAACCGTGGGCTATAGCTCACCGATTTATCCCAAAAATGCCCCATTCAAGCCGTTTTGCCCGTTTGTCTACCCAAATAGCCATGAAAAATTAAAAGGACCTTACTGGGATGATCCCTAACCTCCCTGGCTTGCCTCGTTTAATTTTCAGCCGACCGCATGCCCAGATCCCGGGACCACCCCAAAACGATTGCTATAGCACACCGATTTGGCTCGAAAATACCCCATTTGCGCCGTTACAACCGTTTGTCCACCCAAATAGCCATAAAAAATTAAACGAACCACACTGGGATGATACTCAACCTCCCTGTCATAGTCCTATCAATTTTTGGCCCATAGCACACTCCGACCCTGGGCCTACCCCAAAAACCATGGGCTATAGCTCACTGATTTGGCCCAAAAAAGATCCATACGCGCTGTTTTGCCCGTTTGTCAACTCAAATGGCCACGAAAAATTAAACAGACCACATTCAAATGATTCCAACCTCCCTAGCATGCCCGACCAATTTTTGACCCACAGCACACCCGAACCCCGGGTCCACCCCTAAAACCGTGGGCTATAGCTCACCGATTTGGCCTGAAAATACCCTGTTCGCACCGTTTCGCTCGTTTGTCCACCCAAATAGCCACAAGAAATTTAACATACCATATTAGGATGATCCCCAACCTCCATACCATGTCCCGGTCAATTTTTGGCCCACAGCACGCCTGAAGTCTGGGCCCACCCTTGAAACTATGGCCTATAGCTCACTAATTGGCCAAAAAATGCCCTTTTCGTGCCATTTTGCCCGTTTGTCCACCCAAATGGCCAAGAAAAATTAAATGGACTACACTGGGATGATCCCCAAGCTCCCTGGTATGTCCTGGTCAATTTTCAGCCCACAGCACGCCCAGACCCTGGCCCCTCCAAAACTGTGGTCTATAGCACACTAATTTGGCCCGAAAATGCTCCGTTCACACCGTTGCGCCTGTTTGTCCACCTAAATGGCTATAAAAAATTAAACAGACCACATTAATATGATCCCTAACCTCCTTAGGATGCCTTGATTGGTTTTTAGCCTACAGCACGCCCTAACCCCCGACCCAACCCCGAAACTGTGGGCTATAGCACACCGATTTGGCCCAAAAATCCCCTGTTCTCACCGTTTCTCCTGTTTGTCCACTCAATTGGCCATACAAAATTAAACAACCTATACTGGGATGTTCCTCAACCTCCCTAGCATACCCCAATCGATTTTTGGCCTATATCTTACCAACCCCTAGCCCACCCCAAAAACCGTTGGCTATAGCATACTGATTTGGCTCGAAAATACCCCATTCACGTCGTTTTACCTGTTTGTCCACCCAAATGACCATAAAAAATTAAATGGACCACACTGGGATAATTCCCAATATCCCTGGCATGACTCGGCCTATTTTTGGCCCACAACAAACCCGAACCCCAGGCCCACCCCCAAAACTGTGGGCTATAGCACACCGATCTAGCCTGAAAATGCCCCGTTCGCACCGTTTTACCCATTTATCCACCCAAATGACCACAAAAAATTAAACAGACCATACTGTGAGGACCCCCATCCTCCCTGGAATGCCCTGGTCGATTTTTAACCCACTGCATGCCCGGTCCATCCCTAAAACCGTGGGCTATAGCATATCGATTTGGCCTGAAATGCCCCGTTTTTGCCGTTTCGCCCATTTGTGCACCTAAATAGCCACTAAAAATTAAACGGGTCACTCAATCAATTTTTGTCCCATAACACGCTCATACCCCTGGCCTTCCCCTAAAACCGTGGCCTATAGCACACCGATTTAGCCCAAAAATGCCCCATTTGCCCGTTTGTCGAACTAAATGTACACGAAAAATTAAACGGACGACACTGGGATGATCCTTAACCTCCCTAGCATGCCCCGATTGATTTTCAGCCCATAACACACCCGAACCCAAGCCCACCCCCAAAACTATGGGCTGTAGCACACCAATTTATCCCGAAAATGCCCCATTTAAGTCGTTTCGCCCGTTTATCTACCCAAATGGCGACAAAAAATTAAACAGACCACACAGGGACGATCCCTAACCTCCTTATCATGCCCAAGTTAATTTTTACCTAATAGCACGCCCGAACCCTGGGTACACCTACGAAACCGTGAGCTATAGCACGCCGATTTGACCCAAAAATGCCTCATTATTCCTGTTTGTCCACCCAAATATCTATGAAAAATTAAACGAACCCCACTGGGATGATCCCCAAACACCCTGGCAATCCCCAATCTATTTTTGGCCCATAAGATGCCCAAACCCTGGGACCACCCTGAAACCATGGGCTATAGTACATCGATTTGTCATGAAAACGCTTCGTTCGCACCGTTTCGCCCGTTTGTCTACCCAAATGGCCATAAAAAATTAAACAAATCACACTCGAACGATCCCCAACCTCTCTCGCATGCCTCGAATGATATTTGGCTGACAGCAAGTTCGGACCTCGGGCCTACCCCAAAATCGTGGGCTATAACACACCGATTTGGACCGAGAATGCTCCGTTCGTGCCGTTTTGCCTGTTTGTTCACCCAAATTACTACAAAAATTTAAAAGGACCACACCGAGATGATACCCAACCTCCCTGGCATGCCTCGATCAGTTTAGGGACCACTACACGCACGGACCTGGGCCCACGCCTAAAACCGTGGGCTATAGCACATCAATTTAGGTCAAAAATGCCTCGTTCACATCATTTTTCCCATTTTCCTACCCAAATTGCCACAAAAAATTAAGCGGACCACACTGGAATGATCCCACACCTCCCTAGCATACCTTGATTGATTTTCAGTCCACAGCACACCCGGACACCAGTGGGATGATCCCCAACCTCCCTGGCACACCACAGTCAATTTTTAACCCACAGCACGCTCGGACCCTAGGCCTACTCCCAAAACCATGGGCTGTAGCATATTGATTTAACTCGAAAATGCCCCGTTTGCGCTGTTTTGCTCGTTTGTCCACCCAAATGGCCATAAAAAATTAAATAGGACACACTAAGATAATCCCCAACGTCCCTGCCATTCCCTATTTGATTTTTGGCCCACAGCACACACAGACCCTGGGCCCACCCCCAAAATCGTCGGCTATAGTTCACCGATTTGTACTTAAAATGCCCCGTTCGCGCCATTTCGCCCGTTTGTCCACTCAAATAGCCATAAAAAATTAAACGAACTATACTGGGATGATCCTCAACCTCCCTGGTATCCCCTGATCAATTTTTGGCCCACAGAACACCCGAACCCCAGGCCCACCCCAAAAAACATGGCTATAGAACACCGATTTGGCTTGAAAATGCCCCGTTCACGGCGTTTTGCCCATTTGTCCACCCAAATGGCCATAGAAAATTAAATGGCCCACACTGGGATGATCTTCAACCTCCATGGCATGCTTCGATTGATTTTTTGGACCTAACACGCCTAGTTCCAGGGCCCACCCTCAATATCGTGTGCTATAATACGCCGATTTGGCAAGAAAATACCCCATTTGCTCCATTTTGCCTATTTGTAAAACCAAATATCCACGAAAAATAAAACGGACCACACTGGGATGACCCACAATATCCTTGGTATGCCCTAATCAATTTTTAGGGCACAGCACACCCGGACCCCAAGCCCACCCCCGAAATCGTGGTCTATAGCACACCGATTTGGCCCAAAAATGCCCCGTTTGTGCCATTTCACCTATTTGTCCACCCAAATGGCAATGAAAAATTAAAGGAACCATACTGAGAGGATTCCCAACCTCCTTGGTATGCTCCAATTAATTTTCGGCACACACCACGCCCAAACCTGAGGTCCACCCTCAAAATTCTTGGCTATAGCACACCGATTTAGCCTGAAAATGCCCCGTTCACGCGGTTTCTCCTATTTGTCCACCCAAATAGCACAAAAAATTAAAATGGACCATATTGGAATAATCCTTAACTTCACTGGAATGCCCCAATCAATTTTTGGCCAACAGCTCCCTCGGACCCTGGGCCCACCCCCAAAACTATGGGCTATAACACACCAATTTGGTCCAAAAATGCCCCATTCGTGCTGTTTTGCCTGTTTGTCCACCCAACTGGCCACGAAAAATTAAACGGACCACACTGGGATGATCCCTAACCTACTTGGCATGCGTCAATCAATTCTTGGCATACATCACACTCAAAACTCGGGCCAACCTTAAAATCGTGGGCTATAGCTCACCGATTTTACCCAAAAATGCCCCGTTCGTGCTGTTTCGCCAGTTTGTCTGCCCAAATAACCACAAAAAATTAAACGGACCACACTGGGACTATCCTAAACTACCCTGGCACACCTCAATCGATTTTTAGTCCATAGAACGCCCGAACATTGGGCTCACCCCTAAAACCGTGGGCTATAGCACACCAATTTGGCCTAAAAATGTCCCGTTTGCCCGTTTGTCCATCCAAATGGCCACAAAATATTAAATGTACCATACTGGGATGATCCCCAACCTCCTTGTCACGCTCAGGTCAATTTTTGACCCACAGTACACTCGAAATCCGAGCCTTTCCTCAAAACCGTGGGCTATAGCACACCGATTTGGCCCAAAAATGCCTCATTCACGCCGTTTCATCCGTTTATCCACCCAAATGGCCACGAAAAATTAAACGGACCACACTGAAATGATCCCCAACCTCCATAGCATGCCCAGGTTAATTTTTGGCCTACAGAACACCCAGACCCCAAGGCCACCTTAAAATCGTAGGCTATAGCACACTGATTTGGACTAAAAATGCCCCGTTTGTGCCGTTTCTCTTGTTTGTCCACTCAAATACCAATTACAAATTAAACAAATAACACTGGGATAATCCCAACCTCCCTCGCATGTCCTGGTCAATTTTTGGCCCACAGTACGCTCGGACCACGGGTCCATCCACGAAACTGTAGGCTATAGAACACCGATTTGGCCTAAAAATCCCCTATTCGTGTCGTTTCGCCCGTTTGTCCACCCTAATGGCCACAAAAAATTAAAAGGACCACACTGGGACGATCCCCAACCACCCTGAAATGCCCCAGATAATATTCGACCCACAGCATGCCTGGACCGCAGGCCCACCCCCAAAACTTTGGGCTATAGCACGCCATTTTGGCTTGAAAATGCCTCATTCTTGTCGTTTTGCCTGTTTATCCACCCAAATAGCCATGAAAAATTAAACGGACCACACCAGGTAGATCCCCAACCTCCCTGGCATGTCCCGATCGATTATCGGGGTGCAACATGCCCGGACCCCTGGCCCACCCCTAAAACCATAGGCTATAGCACACTGATTTGGCCTGAATATGCGTTGTTCGTGCCGTTTCGCCCATTTGTTTACCCAAAAAGCCCCAAAAAATTTAACGGACCATACAGGAATGATCCCCAACCTCCCTGGCATACCCCGATTGATTTTTGGCCCACAGTACCCCTAGACTCCAGGCCCTCACCCAAAATCGTAGACTATAACACACTGATTTGGCTGAAAAATACCTCATTTGTATCGTTTCTCCCGTTTATCCACCTAAATAGCCATGGAAAATTAAATTAACCACATTGGTATAACCCCCAACTTTGCTACCACACCCAGGTTGATTTTTGGCCTACAGCACACCGAGACCCCGGGCCTTCTCCCAAAACTGTGGGCTATAGCATGCCGATTTAGCCTGAAAATACCCCGGTTTAGGCTGATTTTTATGCTGTTTCACCCGTTTGTCCACTCGAATGGCCACAAAAAATTAAACAAACCACACTGGAATGATCTCCAACTTCCCTAGCGCGCCCCAATCAATTTTTGGCCCACGGGATGCTCGAACCTTAGGCCCACATTCCAAATCATAGGGTATAGCACATCAATTTTGCCTGAAAATGCCCCGTTCATGCCGTTTCACCACGGGCCCCAGACCTCCCCCGATATCGTTGGTTATAGCACACCAATTTGACCCAAAAATATACCGTTTGTGTTGTTTTGCCCGTTTGTCCACCCAAATGGCCTCAAAAAATTAAGCAAACCACACTGAGATGATCCCAACCTCCCTAGCATGCCCCGATTGATTTTCAGCCCACAGCACGCCCGAACCCCAGGCCCACCAAAATACTGTGGCTATAACACATCGATTTGGCTTTAAAATGCCCCGTTTACGCCGTTTTACTAATTGTCCACCCAAATGGCCATGAAAAATTAAACGGACAACACTGGGATGGTCCAAAACCTCCCTGTCACACCTCGGTCAATTTTCGACCCAAAGCACACCTGGTTCCCGGGTCCACCCCCAAAAGCGTTTGCTATAGCACACCGATTTGGCAAGAAAATGCCCCATTCGCGCAGTTTCGCCCATTTGTACACCAAAATGTCCATGAATAATTAAACAAAACACACTGGAATAATCCCTAACCTCCCTGGCATGGCCCAAACAATTTTTGGTGCACAGATTGCTCGAACCCCAAGCCCACCCCCGAAACCATGGGCTATAGCACACCGATTTGGCTCGAAAATGCCTTGTTCACATTGTTTCCCCTATTTTCCACCCTAATGGCAACAAAATATTTTAAATGGACTATACTGGGAGGATTCTCAACCTCCCTGGCATGCCCCAATCAATTTTCAACACACAGCACGCCTGGACCCCAAGTCCACCTCCAATATCGTAGGCTATAGCAAACCGATTTGGCCTGAAAATCCCCCGTTCGTGAGGTTTCTCCTGTTTGTCCATCCAAACAACCACAAAATATTGAACTTCGAGCCCACCCCAAAACAGTGGGCTATAGTACACTGATTTGACCCAAAATTACCCCGTTTGCACCGTTTCACCCGTTTGTCCACCTAAATGGCCACAAAACCTTAAACGGGTTGCAGTGGGATTATCCCTAACCTCCCTAGCATGCTCCAACAAATTTTTGACCCACAACACACCCGGAACTGAGCCCACCCCCAAAATCGTGGGTTATAGCATACTGATTTGGATTGAAAATGCCTCGTTCATGCCGTATCACCCGTTTGTCCACCCAAATGGCCACAAAAAATTCAACGAACCATACTGGGATGACCCCTAACCTTTGTAGCATGCCCCAATCAATTTTTTTCCTACATCACGCCTGAACCCCTGGCCCAACCCCAAAACCGTGGGCAATAACACACCGATTCGAACCAAGAATACTTCATTCGTGCCGTTTTTCTTGTTTGTCCACCCAAATTACCACAAAAAATTAAAAGGACCACACTGGAATTATCCCCAACCTTCTTGGCATGCCTCGATCAATTTAGGGACCACTGCATGCCTGGACCCGGGCCCACACCTAAAATTGGGCCCACGCCCAAAACTGAGGGCTATAGCACACTAATTTGCTCAAAAATACCTCGTTCACATTGTTTTTCCCGTTTTTCCACCCAAATTACCACAAAAAATTAAGCGGACCACACTCGAATGATCCCACACTCCCTAGCATACCCCAATTGATTTTCAGGCCACAGTACGTCCGGACCCCGGTGGGATGATCCCCAACCTCTCTGGCACACCACGGTCAATTTTTGACCCATAGCACTCTTGGACCCCAAGCCCACCCCCAAAACCGTGGGCTATAGCATATTGATTTAGCTCAAAAATGCCCCATTTATGCCGTTTTCCCCTTTTGTCCATCCAAATAGCCACAAAAAATTAAACAGGCCACATTAAGATAATACCCAACGTACCTGCCATGCCCCATTTGATTTTTGTCCAACAGTACATATGGACCCTAGGCCAACCCCCAAAATTATAGGCTATAATTCACCGATTTGTACTGAAAATGCCTCATTCGCGCCATTTCGCCTATTTGTCCACCCAAATGGCCACAAAATATTAAACAAACCACACTGGGATGATCCTCAACCTCACTGGCACCCCCCCTGATTTATGGCCTTCAGCACACCCGAACCCCAGGCCCACCCCCAAAAATATGGCTATAGAATATCGATTTGTCCTGAAAATGCCCCATTAACGCCGTTTTGCCCGTTTGTCCACCCAAATAGCCACAAAAAAAAACGGCCTATACTAGGATGATCTCCAACCTCCATGGCATGCCTCGATTGATTTTTTGCCCCTAACACGCCTGATTCCAAGGCCCACTCCTAAATCGTGTGCTATAATACACCGATTTGGCAAGAAAATACCCCATTCACGCGGTTTCGCCCGTTTGTACACCCAAATGTCCACAAAAAATTAAACGGACAAAACTGGAATGATCTCCAACCTCTTTGTCATGTATCGATAAATTTTTGGTGCACAGCACACCCGTACCCCAAGCCCACCCCCAAAACCGTGGTCTCGAGCACACCGATTTGGTAAAAAAATGCCCCATTCTTGCCATTTCACCCATTTGTCCAACCAAATGGCAGCAAAAAATTAAACGAACCATACCGGGATGATTCCCAACCTCCTTGGTATACCCCGGTTCATTTTCGGCACACACTACTCCCAGAACCGAGGTCCACCCCCAAAATTGTGGGCTATAGCACACCAATTTGGCTTGAAAATGCCCCATTCGCGCGGTTACTCCTGTTTGTCCATCCAAGTGGACACAAAAATTAAAACACACCATACTGGAATGATCCTCAACTTTCCTGGAATTCTCCAATTGATTTTTGTCCAACAGCTCGCTCGGTCGCTGGGCCCACCCCCAAAACTATGGGCTATAACATACCAATTTGGTCTAAAAATGACGCATTCTTGCCGTTTCGCCTGTTTGTCAACCTAAATGGCCATGAAAAATTACACGGACCATACTGCGATGATCCCCAACCTACTTTGCATGCCCCGATCAATTATTGGCATACAGAACAGTTAAAATTTAGGCCCACCTAAAATCGTGGGCTATAGTACACTGATTTTGCCCAAAAATGCTCTGTTCATGTCGTTTTGCCAGATTGTCCACCCAAATAACCACAAAACATTAAACAGACCACACTGAGACTATACTAAACTACCCTGGCATACTTCAATCAATTTTTGGTCCACAGAATTCCCAAACCTTGGGCCCACTCCCAAAATCATGGGCTATACCACACCGATTTGGCCCAAAAATGTCCCGTTTGCCCGTTTGTCCACCCAAATGGCCATAAAAAATTAAATGTACCATATTGGGATGATCCCCAATCTCCCTGTCATGCTCAGGTTGATTTTTGGCTAATAGTACACCCGAAATCCGAGCCTTCCCTCAAAATTGTGGGCTATATCACACTGTTTTGGCCCGAAAATGCCTCATTCATACCGTTTCACCTATTTGTCTACCCAAATGGCCACAAAAAATTAAAAGGACCACACTGAGATGATCCCCGATCTCCCTGGCATGCCCAGGTTTATTTTTTTCCTACATCACACTCGGACCCCGAGGCCACCTCAAAATCGTGGGCTATAGCACACTGATTTGGCCTAAAAATACCCCGTTCATGTCGTTTCTCTAGTTTGTCTACTCAAATAGCCATTAAAAATTAAACGGACCACACTGGGATGATCCCCAACCTCCCTCGCATGTGTTGGTCAATATTCGGCACACAATACGTCCGGACCTCAGGTCCATCCACAAAACTATAGGCTATAGCACACCTATTTGGCCTGAAAATGCCCCATTCAAGTTGTTTTACCCGTTTGTCCACCCTAATGTCCACAAAAAATTAAAAGGACCACACTAGGACAATTCCCAACCACCCTGGAATACCTCAAACAATATTCTACCCAATGCACGCATGGACCGCAGGCCCACCCCCAAAACTTTGGGCTATAGCACGCCAATTTGGCTTGAAAATGCCTCGTTCTTGCCGTTTTGCCTGTTTGTCCACCCAAATAGCCATGAAAAATTAAAAAGACCACACCTGGATGATCCTCAACCTCCCATCCATACCCCAGTCAATTATCGGGGTGCAGCATACCTGGACCCCAGGCCCACCCCTAAAACCATAGGCTATAGCATACTGATTTGGCCTGAATACGCGTTGTTCGCGCCGTTTCGCCCGTTTGTTTACCCAAAAAGCCCCAAAAAATTTAATGGACCATACAAGAATGATCCCCAACCTCCCTACTTGCTTTGATTGATTTTTGGCCCACAGTACCCCTAGACTCTAGGCCCTCCCCCAAAACCGTAGACTATAGCACACTGATTTGGCTGGAAAATACCTCATTCGCACCGTTTCTCTCGTTTATCCTCCTAAATAGCCACACAAAATTAAACGAACTATAATGGGATGATCCCCAACCTCCCTACCACACCCAGGTTGATTTTTGGCCCACAGCACACCCGGACCCCGGGCCTTCTCCCAAAACTGTGGGCTATAGCATGCCGATTTAGCCTAAAAATGCCTCGGTTTAGGTTGATTTTCATGCTGTTTCACCCTTTTGTCAACCGGAATGGCCACAAAAAATTAAATGAACCACACTGGGATGATCCTCAACCTCCCTTGCGCATGCCAATCAATTTTTAGCCCACAGGACGCTCGAACGTTCGGGCCAACATTCGAAATCATAGGGTGTAGCACATCAATTTTGCCTGAAAATTCCCCGTTCATGCCGTTTCACCATGGGCCCCGGAACTACCCCGATATCGTGGGTTATAGCACACCGATTTGGCCAAAAAATGTCCCATTCGCGTTGTTTCGCCCGTTTGTCCACCCAAATGGCCTCAAAAAATTATGCAAACCACACTAAGATGATCCCAACCTCCCTAGCATGCCCCAATCGATTTTCAGCCCACAGCACGCCTGAACCCGAGGCCCACAAAAAAACTGCGGCTATAGCACATCGATTTGGCGTTAAAATGCCCCGTTCACGCCATTTTACCATTTGTCCATCTAAATGGCCATGAAAAATTAAACGGACCACACTGGGATGATCCAAAACCTCCCTGCATGCCTCGGTCAATTTTCATCCCAAAGCACACCTGGTTCTCGGGTCCACCTCAAAAGCGTGTGCTATAGCACATCGATTTAGCAAGAAAATGCTCCATTTGCGTAGTTTCGCCCATTTGTACACCCAAATATCCATGAATAATTAAATGGACATTGTTGGAATGATCCCCAACCTCCCTAGCATGGCCCAATCAATTTTCAGTGCACAGCACGCTTGAACCCCAGGCCCACCCCCAAAACCATAGGCTATAGCACACCAATTTGGCCCAAAAATGCCCTGTTCGCATTGTTTCCCCCGTTTTCCCACCCTAATGGCAATGAAAAATTTTAAATGGACTACACTGGGATGATTCTCAATCTCCCTGGCATGCCCCGATCGATTTTCAACACACAGCACGCCCGGACCCCAAGTCCACCTCTAAAATCGTCTATAGCGAACCGATTTGGCCTAAAAATCCCCCGTTCGTTAGGTTTCTCCTGTTTGTCCATCCAAATGGCCAAAATATATTAAACTTCGAGCCCACCCCCAAAACAGTGGGCCCCGTTTGCATCGTTTCGCTCATTTGTTCACCTAAATGGCCACAAAAACTTAAACGAATCGCAGCGGGATTATCTCCAACCTCCCTAGCATGCCCGAATCAATTTTTGACCCACAGCACACCCGGACCCGAGCCCACCCCTAAAATCGTGAGTTATAGCATACTGATTTGGATTGAGAATGCCCCATTCATGCTGTATCACCCGTTTGTCCACGCAAATAGCTACAAGAAATTAAACGGACCACACTGGGATGACCCCTAACCTTCGTAGCATGCCCCAATTGATTTTCTTCCTACAGCACGCCTGAACCCCTGGCCCAACCCCAAAACCGCGGGCAATAGCACACCGATTCGGACCAAGAATACTTCATTCATGCCATTTCGCCTGTTTGTCTACCCAAATTACCACAAAAATTTAAAAGGACCATACTGGGATGATCCCTAACCTCCCTGGAATGCCTCGATCAATTTATGGACCACTCCATGCCTGGACCCGGGCCCACGCCCAAAATTGGGCCCACACCCAAAATTGTGGGCTACAACACACTAATTTGGCTAAAAAATGCCTTGTTCACATCGTTTTTCCCATTTTTTCACCCAAATTGCCAGAAAAAATTAAGCGGACCACACTGGAATGATCACACACCTCCCTAGAATACCCCAATTGATTTTCAGTCCAAAGTATGCCCGGACTTCGGTGGGATAATCCCCAGCCTCTCTGGCATGCCACGGTCAATTTTTGACCTATAGCACGTTCGGACCCCAAGCCCACCCCCAAAACCGTGGGTTGTAGCATATTGATTTAGCTCAAAAATGCCCCATTTGCGCCGTTTTGCCCGTTTGTCCACCCAAATAACCACAAAAAATTAAACAGGCCACATTAAGATAATACCCAACGTCCCTTCCATGCCCCATTCGATTTTTGGTCAACAACACATATGGACCCTAGGCCGACCCCCAAAATTGTGGGCTATAGTTCATCGATTTGTATTGAAAATGCCTCATTCGTGCCGTTTCGCCTGTTTGTCCACCCAAATGGCCACAAAAAATTAAACAAACCACACTAGGATGATCCTTAACATCTCTGGCACACCCCCGATTTCTGGACCACAGCAAACATGAACCCCTAGGCCCTCCCCCAAAATATGGCTATAGAATACCGATTTGTCCTGAAAATGTTCCGTTAATGCTGTTTTGCCCGTTTGTCCACCCAAATAGCCATAGAAAATTAAATGGCCCATACTAGGATGATCTCCAACCTCCATGGCATGCCTCGATTGATTTTTTTCCCCTAACACTCCTGGTTCCGAGCCCCACTCCTAAATCGTGTGCTATAATACACCGATTTAGTAAGAAAATACCCCATTCGCGCTGTTTCACCCATTTGTACACCCAAATGTCCACGAAAAATTAAACGGACCGCACTGGAATGATCCCCAACCTCTTTGGCATGCCCTGATCAATTTTTGGTGCACAGCACACCCGGACCCCAAGCCCACCCCCAAAACAGTGGTCTATAGCACACCGATTTGGCCAAAAAATGCCCCATTCGTGCCATTTCACCCATTTGTCCACCCAAATAGTAATAAAAAATTAAAAGAACCATACTGGGATGATTCCCAACCTCCTTGGTAAGCCCCGGTTGATTCTCGGCACACACCACACCCGGAATCGAGGTCCACCCCCAAAATTGTGGGCTATAGCACACCGATTTGGCTTGAAAATGCCCCGTTCGCGCGGTTACTCCTGTTTGTCCATCCAAGTTGCCACAAAAATTAAAACAGACCATACTGGAATGATCCTCACCTTTCTTGAAATTCCCCAATTGATTTTTGTCCAACAGATTGCTCGGTCGCTGGGCCCACCCAAAAAACTATGGGCTATAACATACCAATTTGGTCTAAAAATGACCCGTTCGAGCCGTTTCGCCTGTTTGTCCACCCAACTGGCCATGAAAAATTAAACGAACCATACTGGGATGATCCCCAACCTACTTGGCATGCCCCAATCAATTCTCGACATACAACACACTCAAATTTCGGGCCCACCTTAAAACCGTGGGCTATAACACACTAATTTTGCCCAAAAATGCTCTGTTTGTGCCGTTTCGCCAGTTTGTCCACCCAAATAACAAAAAAACATTAAACGGACCATACTGGGACTATCCTAAGCCACCCTGGAAAACTTTAATTGATTTTTGGTCCACAGAATACCCAAACCTTGGGCCCACTCCGAAAATCATGGGCTATACCATACCGATTTGGCCCAAAAATGTCCAGTTTGCCCGTTTGTCCACCCAAATGGCCACAAAAAATTAAATGTACCATACTGGGATGATCCCCAATCTCCGTGGCACGCTCAGGTCAATTTTTGGCTTACAGTATGCCCAAACTCTAAGTCTTTCCTCTAAATCGTGGGCTATAGCACACCGATTTGGCCCGAAAATGCCTCATTCATGCCGTTTCACTCGTTTGTCTACTCAAATGGCCACAAAAAATTAAACGGATCACACTGGGATGATCTTTAACCTCTTTGGCATTCCCAGGTTAATATTTCGCCTACAGCACACCCGGACCCCGAGGCCACCTCAAAATCGTGGGCTATAGCACACTGATTTGGCCTAAAAATACCCCATTCATGCCGTTTCTCCTGTTTGTCCACTCAAATAGCCATTAGAAATTAAACGGACCACACTAGGATGATCCCCAACCTTCCTCGCATGTGCTGGTCAATATTCAGCACACAATAGGCCTGGACCTCAGGTCCATCCACAAAACTGTGTGCTATAGCACACCGATTTGGCCTAAAAATCCCCTATTCGGGTTGTTTTGCCCGTTTGTCCACCCTAATGGCCACAAAATATTAAATAGACCACACTGGGATGATCCCCAATCACCCTGAAATGCCCCAGATAATATTCGACCTAATGCATGCCTGTATCGCTGGACCACCCCCGAAACTTCGGGCTATAGTACGTCAATTTGGCTTGAAAATGCCTTGTTCTTGCCGTTTCGCATGTTTGTCCACCCAAATAGCCTCAAAAAATTAAACGGACCACACCTGAATGATCCCCAACCTCCATGGCATACCCCGGTCGATTATCGGGGTGCAGCATGCACGGACCCCATGCCCACCCCCAAAACCATAGGCTATAGCACACTGATTTGTCCTGAATACGCCTTGTTCGTGCTGTTTCGCCCGTTTGTCCACCCAAAAAACCCCAAAAAATTTAATGGACCATATAGGAATAATCCCCAATCTCCCTGGCATGCCTCGATCAATTTTTGGCCTATAGCACCCCTAGACTCCATGCCCTCCCCCGAAACCATGGGCTATAGCACACTGATTTGGCTGAAAAATGCCTCATTCGCATTGTTTCTCCCGTTTATCCACCTAAATAGCCATAAAAAATTAAACGAACCACATTGGGATGATCCCCAACCTCCATACCACACCCCGGTTGCTTTTTGGCCCACAGAACACCTGGACCCCAGGCCTTCCCCTAAAATTATGGGCTATAGCACGCCGATTTAGCCTAAAAATGCCCCATTTGTGATGTTTCACCCATTTATCCACCCAAATGGCCACAAAAAATTAAACAAACCACACTGGAAGGATCCCTTACCTCCCTAACGCGCCCTAGTCAACTTTTGGCCCATAGAACGCTCGAACCCGGGCCCATATTCAAAATTGTAGGGTATTGCACACTGATTTTGCCCGAAAATACCCCGTTCATGTAGTTTCACCCCGGGCCTCAGCCCTCCCCCAATATCGTGGGTTATACCACACCGATTTGGCCAGAAAAGCCCCGTTCATGTTGTTTCGCCTATTTGTCCACACAAAAGGCCACAAAATTAAGCGAACCATACTGAGATGATCCCCAACCTCCCTAGAATGCCAAGATAGATTTTCATCCCACAGCACGTCCGATCCCCAGGACCACCAAAAAACTGTGTCTATAGAACATCGATTTTACCTTAAAATGCTCCGTTCACGCCATTTTCCCATTTGTCTATCCAAATGGCCATGAAAAATTAAACGGACCACACTGGGATGATCCAAAACCTCCCTATCATACCTCGGTCAATTTTCAGCCCAAAGCACACCTTGTTCTCGGGTCCACCCCAAAAGCGTGTGCTATAGCACACCAATTTGGCAAGAAAATGCTCCATTTGCGCAGCTTCGCCCATTTGTACACCCAAATATCCATGGATAATTAAACGGACCATGATGGAATGATCCCCAACTTCCCTGGCATGGCCCAATCAATTTTTGGTGCACAGCACGCCCGAACCCCAGGCCCACCCCCAAAACCATGGGCTATAACACACCGGTTTGGCCCGAAAATGCCCCATCCTCATAGCAACGAAAAATTAAAAAGACTACACTGGGATGATTCTCAATCTCCCTGGCATGCCCCTATCAATTTTCAACACACAACACACCCGGACCCCAGTTCCACCTCCAAAATCGTGGGCTATAGCTAATCGATTTGGACTGAAAATGCCCCGTTCATGAGGTTTCTCCTGTTTGTCCATCCAAATGGCCATAAAATATTAAAATAGACCATACTGGGATGATCCTCAACCACCCTGGAATGCCCTAATAGATTTTAGGCCCACAGCACGCCCAGTCCCTGGGCCAACCCCCAAAACTGTGGGCTATAGCACACCAATTTGGCTTGAAAATATCCCGTTCATGCCGTTTCACCCGTTTGTCCACCCAAATGACAACAAAAAATTAAACGGACCACACTGGGATGATCCCCAACCTCCTTGTCTTGCCCCGGTCGATTATCGAGGTGCAGCATGCCCGGACCTCAGGCCCACCCCCAAAACCATAGGCTATAGCACACTGATTTATCCTGAATACGCCTTGTTCGTTCTGTTTCGTCCGTTTGTACACCCAAAAATTTAATGGACCATAAAGGAATGATCCCTAACCTCCTTCGCATGCCCCGATTGATTTTTGGCCGATAACACTCCTAGACTCCAGGCCCTCCCCAGAAACTGTGGGCTATATCACACTGATTTGGTTGGAAAATGCCTCATTCACACTGTTTCTCCCATTTATCCACCTAAACAGCCATAAAACAATTAAATGAACCACATTGGGATGATCCCCAACCTCCCTACCACACCCCAATTGATTTTTGGCTCACAGCACACCCAGACCCCGGGCTTTCCCCCAAAACTATGGACTATAGCATGCTAATTTAGCCTGAAAATGCCCCATTCTCACTTTTTCACCCATTTGTCCACCCAAATGGCCACAAAAAATTAAACAAACCATATTGGGAGGATCCCCAACCTCCCTAGCACGCCCCAACCAATTTTTGGCCCATAGAACGCTCGAACCTCGGGTCCACATTAGAAATTATAGGGTCTTGCACACTGATTTTACCCAAAAATGCCCCGTTCATGTCGTTTCACCCCAGGCCCTGGACCTCCCCCAATATCTTGGGTTATAGCACACCAATTTGGCCTGAAAAGCCCCGTTCGTGTTGTTTTGCCTATTTGTCCACTCAAATGGCAACAGAAAATTAAGTGAAATACACTGAGATGATCCCCAACCTCCCTAGCATGCCTCAATCGATTTTTATCCCACAGCATGCTGGATCCCCAGGCCCACCAAAAAAACTTTGGCTATAGCACATCAATTTGACCTTAAAATGCCCCGTTTTCGCCATTTTACCATTTGTCCATCCAAATGGCCATGAAAAATTAAACGGACCACACTGGGATAATTCAAAACCTCCCTGTCATGCCTCGATCAATTTCTGTCCCAAAGCACGCCTGGTTCCCGGGTCCACCCCAAAAGCGTGTACTATAGCAGACCGATTTGGCAAGAAAATGCCTCATTCGCGCAGCATTGCCCATTTGTACACCCAAATATCTATGAATAATTAAACAGACCACACTCGAATGATCCCCAACCTCCCTGGCATGGACCAATCAATTTTTGGTGCACAGCACGCCCGAACCCCAGTCCCACCCCCAAAACCATGGGCTATAACACATCGATTTGGCCCGAAAATGCCCTGTTTGCGTCGTTTCACCCGTTTGACCACCCTAATGGCAAAAAAAAATTAACCGGACTACACTGGGATGATTCCTAACCTTCCTGGAATGCTCGAATTGATTTTCAACACACAGCACAACCGGACCACAGGTCCACCTCCAAAATAGTGGGCTATAGCTAACCGATTTGGCCTGAAAATGCCCCGTTTGTGAGGTTTCTCCTATTTGTCCATCGAAATGGCCATAAAATATTAAAATAGACTATACTGGGATGATCCTCGACCTTCCTAGAATGCCCTAATCTATTTTAGGTCCAAAACTGTGGGCTATAGCACACCAATTTGGCTCGAAAATGCCCCGTTCATGCTGTTTCACCCGTTTGTCCACCCAAATGGCAACGAAAAATTGAACGGACCACAATGGGATGATCGCTAACCTACTTGGCATACCCCGATTGATTTTTGGTACACACTACGCCCAAAACCCAATATCACCTAAAAATCATTGCCTATAGCACACCAATTTGGCCCAAAAATGTACCGTTCGTACCGTTTTGCCCGTTTGTTCACCCAAATAACCACAAAAATTAAACGGACCACACTGAAACTATCCAAAATCTCCCTAGCACACCTCAATAGATTTTTAGCCCACAAACACCCAAACCTCGGGCCCTCCCCCAAAACCCTGGGCTATAGCACACCGATTTGGTCCAAAAACGTCATGTTTGCCCATTTGTCCACCCAAATGGGCTCAAAAAATTAAATGGACCATACTGAGATGATCCCCAACCTCCCTGACACACCCGATCAATTTTTGGCTCATAGTATGCCTGGATCCCGAGCCTTCCCCCGAAATCGTGGGCTATAGCACACCGATTTGTCCTTAAAATGCCTCGTTCGTGCCGTTTCACCCGTTTGACCATCCAAATGGACACAAAAAATTAAGAGAACCATACTAGGATGATCCCCAACCTCCCTAGCATGCCCAGGTCAATTATCAGCCCACAAAACACCCGCACCCCTGGGCCACCTCAAAATCGTTGACTATAGCACACTGATTTGGCCTGAAAATGCCTCGTTCGTGCCGTTACGCCCGTTTGTCCATGTTAATGGCCGTAAAAAATTAAACGGATCATAGTGGGACGATCCTAAACCTACCTCGCATCCCCTGATCAATGTTTGGTGCACAGTTTGCCTGGACCTCGGGTCCACCCACAAAACTATGGGTTATAGCACACTGATTTGGCCTGAAAATGCCCCATTCAAGCCGTGTCGCTCGTTTGTCCACCCTAATAGCCACAAAAAATTATATGGACCACACTGGGATGATCCCCAACAACCATGGCACTCCACATACAATTTTTAGCCCACAGCATGCCTGGACCGTAGGCCTGCCCCCAAAACTATGGGCTATAACACACCAATTTGGCATAAAAATGCCTCGTTCTTACCGTTTCACCCTTTTGTCCACCCATATAGCCACAAAAAATTAAACGAACCATATTGGGATGATACCATCCTCCCTGGAATGCCCCGATCAATTATCGGCCTACAGCACGCCTGGTCCCCAGGCCCACCCCCAAAAACCAGACGCTATAGCACACCGATTTGGCCTGAATACGCCTCATTTGCCCCGTTTTGCCTGTTTCCACCTAAATAGCCCCAAAACATTAAACAGACCATACTGGGATGATCCCCAACCTCTCAGGCATGTCCCGGTCGATTTTTGGACCACAGTTCCCCCGAACACCAAGCTCTTCCCCAAAACTATAGGCTATAGCATACCGATTTGGCTGGAAAATGCATCATTCGCACCGTTTCTCCCTTTTGTCCACCTAAAAAGCCATAAAAGATTAAACGAAACACATTGGGATAATCCCTAACCTCCCTACCACACCTCAATTTTATTTTACCCCACAGCACACCCAAACCTCGGGCCTTCCCCCAAAACTGTAGGCTATAGCACGCCGATTTAGCCTGAAAATGCCCCATTCACACTGTTTTACCCCTTTGTCCACCCAAATTGCCACAAAAAATTAAACGAACCACACTGGAAGGATCCCCAACCTCCCTAGCACACCCCAGTCAACTTTTGGCCCACAGAACGCTCGAACCCAGGACCATATTTGAAATCGTAGGGTATTGCACACTGATTTTGTTCGAAAATACCCCGTTCATGTAGTTTCAGCCCGGGCCCCGGCCCTCCCTCAATATCATGGGTTATAGCACACTGATTTGGCCCGAAAAGCCCTGTTCGTGTTGTCTCGCCTATTTGTCCACCAAAATGGCCACAAAAAATTAAGCGAACTACACTGATATGATCCCCAACCTCCCTAGCATGCCACGATCGATTTTCAGCCCACAGTACGTCCGATCCCCAGGCCCACCAAAAAAACTGTGGCTATAGCACATCGATTTGGCCTTAAAATGCCCCGTTCACGCCATTTTACCACTTGTCCATCCAAATGGCCATGAAAAATTAAACGGACCACACTGGGATGATCAAAAACCTCCCTATCATGCCTCGGTCAATTTTCGGCCCAAAGCACGCCTGGTTCCCAGGTCCACCCCAAAAGCATGTGCTATAGCACACCGATTTGGCAAGAAAATGCTCCATTTCCATAGCTTCGCCTATTTGTACACCCAAATATCCATGAATAATTAAACGGGCCATTCTAGAATGATACCCAACCTCCCTGGCATGGCTCAATAAACTTTTGGTGCACAGAACGCCCGAACCCCAGGCCCACCGCCAAAATCATGGGCTATAACACATCGATTTGGCCCGAAAATGCCCTGTTCGCACCGTTTCACCCGTTTGACCACCATATTGGCAACAAAAAATTAAACAGACTTCACTAGGATGATTCCTAACCTCTCTAACATGCCCCTATGGATTTTTAACACACCCGGACCCCAGGTCCACCTCAAAAATCGTGGGCTATAGCTAACCGATTTGGACTGAAAATGCCCCGTTCATGAGGTTTCTCCTGTTTGTCTGTCCAAATGGCCATAAAATATTAAAAAATACCATACTGGGATGATCCTCAACCTCCCTGGAATGCCCTAATCGATTTTAGGCCCACAGCACGCCCAGTCCCTGGGCCCACCCCTAAAACTGTGGGCTATAGCACACCAATTTGGCTTGAAAATGCCCCGTTCATGCCATTTCACCCATTTGTCCACCCAAATGGCAACGAAAAATTAAACGGACCACACTAGGATGATCCCCAACCTCCTTGGCATGCCCCGGTCGATTATCATGGTGCAGCATGCCCGGACCCAAGGCCCACCCCCAAAACCATAGGCTATAGCACACTTATTTGTCCTGAATATGCTTTGTTCATGCTGTTTCGCTCATTTGTCCACCCAAAAATCCCCAAAAAATTTAATGGACCATAAAGGAATGATCCCCAACCTCCTTGGCATTCCCCGATTGATTTTTGGCCCACAGCACCCCTAGACTCCAGGCCCTCCCCCAAAACTGTGGGCTATAGCACACTAATTTGGCTTGAAAATGCCTCATTCACACCGTTTCTCCCGTTTACCCACGTAAATAGCCATAAAAAAATTAAACGAACCATATTGGGATGATCCCCAACCTCCTTACCATACCCCGATTGATTTTTGGCCCATAGTACACTCGAACCCCGAGCCTTCCCCCAAAACTATGGGCTATAGCATGCTAATTTTGCCTGAAAATGCCCCATTCTCACTGTTTCACCCGTTTGTCCACCCAAATGGCCACAAAAAATTAAACAAACCATACTGGGAGGATCCCCAACCTCCCTAGCGTGCCCATGTCAACTTTTGGCCCACAGAACACTCGAACCCCGGGCCCATATTCGAAATTGTAGGGTATTGCACACTGATTTTGCCCGAAAATGCCGTGTTTATGTAGTTTCACCCCAGGCCCTGGCCCTCCCCCAATATCGTGGGTTATAGCACACCAATTTTGCCCGAAAAGCCCCGTTCGTGTTGTTTCGCCTATTTGTCCACTCAAATGGCCACAAAAAATTAAGTGAACTATACTGAGATGATCCCCAACCTCCCTAGCACACCCCGATTAATTTTCATCCCACAGCACGCCCGATCCCCAGGACCACCAAAAAACTGTGTCTATAGAACATCGATTTGACCTTAAAATGCTCTGTTCATGCCATTTTCCCATTTGTCTATCCAAATGGCCATGAAAAATTAAACGAACCACACTGGGATGGTACGAAACCTCCCTGTCATGCCTCGGTCAATTTTCAGCCCAAAGCATACCTGGTTCCTGGGTCAACCCTAAAAACGTGCGCTATAGCACATCGATTTGGCAAGAAAATGTCCCATTTGCACAGCTTCGCCCATTTGTACACCCAAATATCCATGAATAATTAAACAGACCATACTGGAATGATCCCCAACCTCCCTAGCATGGACCAATCAACTTTTGGTGCACAGCACGCCCGAACCTCAGGCCCACCCCCAAAGCCATGGGCTATAACACACCGATTTGGCCCGAAAATGCCCTGTTCCTGTTGTTTCACCCGTTTGAACACCTTAATGGCAACAAAAAATTAAACGGACTATACTAGGATGATTCCTAACCTCCCTGGCATGCTCGAATCGATTTTCAATACATAGCACAACCGGACCACAGGTCCACCTCCAAAATCGTGGGCTATAGCTAACCGATTTGGCCTGAAAATGCCCCATTTGTGAGGTTTCTCCTATTTGTCCATCCAAATGGCCATAAAATATTAAAATAGACTATACTAGGATGATCCTCAACCTGTCTAGAATTCCCTAATCTATTTTAGGTCCACAACACGCCCAGTCCCTGGGCCTACCCCCAAAACTGTGGGCTATAGCACACCAATTGGGCTCGAAAATGCCCCGTTCATGCTGTTTCACCCGTTTGTCCACCCAAATGGCAACGGAAAATTAAACGGACCACAATGGGATGATCGCTAACCTACTTGGCATACCCCGATTGATTTTCGGCGTACACTACGCCCAAAACCCAATATCACCTAAAAATCATAGGCTATAGCACACCAATTTGGCCTAAAAATGCCCCGTTTGTACCGTTTCGCCCGTTTGTTCATCCAAATAACCACAAAAAATTAAATGGACCATACTGGAACTATCCAAAATCTCCCTGGCACACCTCAATAGATTTTTAGCCTATAGGACACCCAAACCTCGGGCCCTCTCTCAAAACCCTGGACTATAGCACACCGATTTGGCCCAAAAACGTCCCGTTCGCCCATTTGTCCACCCAAATAATCTCAAAAAATTAAATGGACCATACTGAGATGATCCCCAACCTCTCTGACATACCCCGATCAATTTTTGGCTCATAGTATGCCTGGATCCTGGGCCTTTCCCCGAAATTGTGGGCTATAACACACCGATTTTTCCTTAAAATGCCTCGTTCAAGCCGTTTCACCCGTTTGTCCACCCAAATGGACACAAAAAATTAAACGAACCATACTAGGATGATTCCCAAACTCCCTGGCATGCCTAGGTCAATTATCAGCCCACAGCACACCCGCACCCTGAGGCCACCTCAAAATCATTGACTGTAGCACACTGATTTGTCTTGAAAATACCTCGTTCATGCCGTTACGCCCGTTTGTCCATGTTAATGGCCGTAATTAATTAAAAGGATCATAGTGGGACAATCCTCAAACTCCCTCGCATGCCTTGATTAATTTTTGGCCCACATTTTTCCCGGACCTCGGGTCCACCCACAAAACTATGGGCTAGAGCACACCGATTTGGCCTGAAAATGCCCCATTCAAGCCGTGTCGCTCGTTTGTCCACCCTAATAGCCAAAAAAAATTATATGGACCATACTGGGATGATCCCCAACAACCCTAGCACTCCACAAACAATTTATAGCCCACAGCATGCCTGGACCGCAGACCCACCCCTAAAACTATGGGCTATAGCACACCAATTTAGCCTAAAAATGCCTCGTTCTTATCGTTTCACCCATTTGTCCACCCAAATAGCCACAAAAAATTAAACAAACCATACTGGGATGATGCCATCCTACCTGGCATGCCCCGGTCGATTATCGACCTACAGCACGCCTGGTCCCCAGGCCCACCCCCAAAACCAAAGGCTATAGCACACCGATTTGGCCTGAATACGCCTCGTTTGCCCCGTTTCGCCCGTTTCCACCTAAATAGCCCCAAAAAACCAAAAAGACCATACTGGTATGATCCCCAACCTCTCAGGCATGTCCCAGTCGATTTTTGGCTCACAGTTCCCCTGGACACCAAGCCCTTCCCCGAAACTGTAGGCTATATCATACCGATTTGGCCTGAAAATACCTCGTTCGCGCCCTTTCGCCCATTTATCCACCAAATAGCCATGAAAAATTATACAAAGCATATTGGGATGATCCCCAACCTCACTGCCATACCCCGGTTGATTTTTGGCCCACAGCACGCCCGGACCCCGGGCCTTCCCCCAAAATCGAGGGCTATAGAACATCGATTTAGCCCAAAAATGTCTCGTTGACACAGTTTTGCCCATTTGTCCACTTAAATGGCCAAAAAAGATCAAATGAATCACACTGGAATGACCCCCAACCCCCTAGCACGCCCCGGTCAATTTTTGGCCCACAACACACTCGAACATCGGGCCCACCTCCGAAATCCTTGGGTATAGCACATTGGTTTTTCACCAAAATATCTCGTTTACGCCATTTCACCCGTTTGTCCATATAAATGGCCACAAAAAATTATATTAGCCACACTTAGATGATACCCAACCTCCCTGGTGCGCCCAAGTTGATTTTTTGTTCGCAGCATGCCTGTGAACTATTACAAACCGATTTGGCCCGAAAATACCTCGTTTGCACCGTTTCACCCGTTTGTCTACCCAAATGGCAATAAAAAAGTAAATGGACCATATTGGAATGATGTACAACATCGCAAGCATGCCCCGTTCAATATTCAGTCAGTAGACGCCCGGACCCCAGGCACATGGATTTAGCCCAAAAATACCCCGTTCATGCCATTTCGCCCGTTTGCCCACCCAAATAGTCACAAAAAATTAAATAAACCATACAGGGATGATCCCCAACCTCCCTGTCATACCCCGGTCAATTTTTGACCCACAGTACGCCCGAACTCCAGGCCCACCCCTAAAACCGTGGCTATAGCACACCGATTAATCTTGAAAATGCCCCGTTCGCACCGTTTTGCCCATTTGTCCACCCAAATGGCCACAAAAAATTAAACGAACCACACTGGAATGATCCCCAACCTCCCTGGCATACCTCAATTGATTTTCAGCCCACAGTATGCCTGAATCTCGGGCCCACCCCCAAAATCATGTGCTATAGCACAGTGATTTGGCAAGAAAATGCCCCGTTTATGCCGTTTCACCTGTTTGTACACCCAAATAGCCACAAAAAATTAAACAGACCACATTGGGAAGATCCCCAACCTCCCTAGCATGCCTTGATAAATTTTTAGTGCACAGCACACTCAGACCCCGGGCCCACCCCCGAAACTGTGGGCTATAGCACAACGATTTATTGAAAAATGCCTTGTTCGCGCTGTTTCACTCATTTTCCACCCTACTAGCAATGAAAAATTAAACAGACTAGATTGGGATGATTTCGAACCTCCCTAGTATGCCCCAGTCAATTTTTGGCAGAAAGCACACCCAAACTCAAGGTCCACCCCTGAAATTGTGGCCTATAGCACACCGATTTGGCCTGAAAATGCCCCGTTCGAGCGGTTTCTCCTATTTGTCTATCCAAATGGATTAAAACGGTCCATACTGGGATGATCCTCAACATCCATGGAATTTTTTGATCAATTTTCAGCCCACAATATGCTCGGACCCTGGGCCCATCCCCGAAACCATGGGCTATAGCACACCGATTTGGCCCAAAAATGGCCCGTTCGTGTTGTTTCACTCGTTTGTCCACCCAAATAACCACGAAAAATTAAACGGATCCCAATAGGACTATCCCAACCTCCTTGGCATGACTTAATCAATTTTCAGCCCTTAAAACGCCTAAACCCCGAGGCCACCTCTAAAACTGTGGGATATAGCACATTGATTTGGCCCAAAAACAACCCGTTCGCCCGTTTGTCTACCCAAATTGCCACGAAAAATTAAACAGACTATACTGAGATGATCCCCAATCTCCCTGGCATGCTCAGGTCGATTTTTGGCCAATACCATACCCAAACCTCAAGCCCACCCCCAAAACCGTGGGCTATAGCTTACCAATTTAGCCTGAAAATGCCCAGTTCGTGCTGTTTCACCCATTTAACCACCCAAATGGCCATGCAAAATTAAACAAACCATACCGGGATAATTCTCAACCTCCATAGTATGCCCAAGACAATTTTCGGCACACATCACACCCATAGCCTGGTTCACCTCAAAATTGTGGGCTATAGCACAATCATTTGTTCTAAAAATGCCTGGTTCACGCCGTTTCTCCCATTTATCGATGCAAATGGCCATACAAAATTGAACAGACCACATTGGGATGATCCTCAACCTCCCTCGCATATCCTGATCAATTTTCAACCCACAGTATGCCCAAACCTTGGGCCCACCTACAAAATTATGGGGTATAGTAAACTGCTTTTGGCCTGAAAATACCCCGTTCGCGCTGTTTCGCGCGTTTGTCCACCCTAATGGCCACAAAAAATTAAACGGACCATACTGGGAGATCTCCAACTACCCTGGCATACCCGATCAATTTTGACCCACTGTATGCTTGGACCGCAGGCCCAAACCCAAAAATGTTGGATATAGCACACCAATTTGGCCTGAAAATGCCTCGCTTATGCCGTTTCGCCCGTTTGTCCACCCAAATATATATAAAAAATTAAACGGACCACACTGGGATGATCCCTAACCTCCCTGGCATGCCCTGATTAATTTTTAAGCCACAGCATACCCAGAACCCAGGCCCACCCAGAAACCGTAGGCTATAGCACATCGTTTGCCCTGAATACGCTTCATTCGCGCCATTTTGCCCGTTTGTCCATACAAATAACCACAAAAAATTAAACAGACAACACTAGGATGATGTCTAACCTCCCTTTCATGCCTCAATTGATTTTTTACACACACAACTCTTGGAACCTAGGTCGACCTCAAAAATTATGGGCTATAGCACACTGATTTGGCCTAAAAATGCCTCATTCGCACCATTTTGCCCGTTTATCCACCCAAACAGCCACGAAAAATTAAACTGACCATACTGGGATGATCCCAAACATCCCTGCCATTCCCAGCTCAATTTTTGGCCCACATTTTTCTCGGAACTCAGGCCCACCTCGAAACCGTGGGTTGTAGCACACCAATTTGTCCTAAAAATGCCCCGGTTGCACCATTTGCTCGTTCGTCCACACAAATGGCCACAAAAAATTAAACGAACCACAATGAGATGATCCCCAACCTCCTTGGCATTCCTCGGTTGATTTTTGGCCCACGGTACGCCCAGACCTGAGCCCACCCCAAAACCGTGGGCTATAGCACACCGATTTGGCCCAAAAATGTCCCATTCGCTCTAGTTTGCCCATTTATCCCCCGAAATGGCCACAAAAAATCAAATGAACCATACTGGGATGATCTCCAACCTCCCTAGAATGCCTTGGTCAAATTTTGGCCCACAGGTACGCCCAGATCCCGGACCCACTCTCAAAACCATGGACTATATCACACCAATTTAGCTCGAAAATGCCCCGTTCTCGCCATTTCACTCGTTTGGCCACCCAAATAGGCACAAAAAATTAAACGGACCATACTCAAATGATCCCCAATCTCCTTGGCATGCCTTGGTAAATTTTTTACCCATAATACACCCAGACCCCAGGCCCACCCCAGAACCGTGGGCTATAGCACACCGATTTGACCTAAAAATGCGTCGTTTGTGCCATTTTGCCCGTTTGTCAACCTAAATAGCTACAAAAATTAAACGGACCATACTGGAGTGATACCCAACCTCCATGGCATTCCTTGGTGGATTTTGGGCTACTGTGCACTCGAACCCTGGGCCCACCCCTAAAATCGTGAGCTATAGCATATCGATTTGGCTCGAAAATGCCAGGTTTGGGCCATTTCACCTGTTTGTCCACTTAAATAGCCATGAAAAATTAAACAAACCATACTGGGATGATCTCCAACCTCCCTGGCATGCCCCGGTTGATTTTTTACCAACAAAACGACCAAAAACAGGCCCACCCCCAAAACAGTAGGCTATAGCATACCGATTTGGCCCAATATGCCACGTTCACATCATTTTATCCGTTTATTCACTCAAATGGATACAAAATTAAACAGACCATATTGGGATGATCCTCAACCTCCCTGGCACACCCTAGGTAATTTTTGGCCCACAGTACGCCCGGACACCTGGCCCAACCCCAAAACCGTGGACTATAGCACACTGATTTGACCAAAAAATGCCAAGTTCGCACCGTTTCACACGTTTGTCCACCCAAATGATCACAAAAAATTAAACAGACCATTTTGGGATGGGACCCAACCTTCCTGCCATGCCTCGGTTGATTTTTGGCTAGTAGTACGCCCGGACTTTGGGCCCACCCCCAAAATCGTGTGCTATAGCTCACCGATTTGGCCTAAAAATGCCCCATTGGCGCTGTTTCCCTCGTTTGTCCACCCAAATAGACACAAAAAATTAAATATACCACACTGGGATGATTCCTAACCTCTTTATAATGCCTCGATCAATTTTTGGCCTACAGTATGGCCAAACTCTGGGCCCATTCCCCAAAATAGTGGGCTCTAGCACACCGATTTGGCCCGAAAATGCTTCGCACTATTTCACCCGTTTGTCTACCTAAGTGGCCAAAAAAACTTAAACGGACTACACTGGGGTTATCCCTAACCTCCCTAGCACGCCCCAGTTAATTTTTGACCCACAGCACACCCAGACCCGGGCCCACCCCCAAAACTGTGGGCTATAGCATACTGATTTGGATTGAAAATGCCCCGTTCATGCCGTTTCACCCATTTGTCCACCCAAATGGTCACGAAAAATTAAACGGACCACACTGGGATGATCCCTAACCTTCGTAGCATGCCCAATCGATTCTTTTCCTACAGTACGCCTGAACCCTAGGCCCAACCCCAAAATCGTGGGCTATAGCACACCAATTTAGATCGAAAATCCCCCATTCTCGCCCTTTCTACTATTTGTCCTCCAAAATGGCCATAAAATTTAAAAGGATCATACTGAGACGTTCCCTAACCTTCCTGGCATGTCCCGATCAATTTTTTTCCCATAGCATGCCTGAACCTCGAGCCCCCCCAGAAACCATAGGCAATAGCAAATTGATTTAGCCCGAAAATGTCCCGTTCATGCCGTTTCAACTGTTATTCCATCCAAATGGCCATAAAAATTACACGGACCACACTGGAACATTCCCAACCTCCCGGCATGCCCTGATTGATTTTCAGCCCACCAACACACCCGGACCCCAGGCCCACTCCCAAAACCGTTGGCTATAGCACACCGATTTACCCTAAAAATACATCATTCACACCATTTCACCCATTTGTCTACCCAAATAGCCACAAAAAATTAAACGGAACACACTGGATGATCCCCAACTTCCCCGGCATGCCCTTGTCAATTTTTGGCCCATAGAACGCCCGGACCCCAGGTCTACACCCAAAACTGTGGGCTATAGCACACTAATTTAGCCTGAAAATGCCCCATTCACGCCGTTTCACCCATTTGTCCATACAATTAGGCACGAAAAATTAAATGAACCACACAGGGACGATCCCCAACATCCTTGGCACGTCTCGATCAATTTTCGGCCTACAACATGCTTGGACCCCGGGCCTTCCCCCAAAACCATGGGATTTAGCACATCAATTTTGCCTGAAAATGCCCCGTTCACCCGTTTGTCGCCCCACACAACACCCAGATCCTGGGGCCACCTTGAAATCGTGGGTTATAGCATACTGAATTGGCTAAAAAATGCCCCGTTCGCCCCGTTTCGCCCATTTGTCCATACAAATGGCCATAAAAAATTAAACAGAACATACTGGGACGATCCCCAACCTCCCTCGCATGTACTAATCAATTTTTAGCCCACAGTTTGCCTGGACCTTGGGTCCACTCATGAAATCGTGGGCTATAGCACCCCAATTTGGCCTGAAAATGCCCCATTTGCGCTGTTTCACCCATTTGTCCAACTTAATAGCCACAAAAAATTAAATGAACCATACTGGGATGATTCCCAACCACCCTGGTATGCCCAGACAATTTTTGGCCCACAGTACACCTAGAACGCAAGCCCACCCCCGAAACTGTGGGCTATAGCATACCAATTTGGCTTGAAAATGCCTCGTTCTTATCGTTTCTCCCGTTAGTCCACCCAAATAGCCATAAAAAATTAAACGAACCATACTGGGATGATCCCCAACCTGCCTAGCATGCCCCGGTCAATTATCGACGTATAAAACAGTTGGACCCCAAACCCACCCCCAAAACCATAGTCTATAAGCACACTGATTTAGCCTGAATACGCCTCGTTCGCGCCATTTTTCCTTTTTGTCCACCCAAATAGCCCTAAAAATTTAAACGGACCATACTGGGATGATCCTCAACTCCCTAACATACCCCAGTTGATTTTTGGCCTATATCTCCCCTGGAACCCAGCCCCTCCCCCAAAACCGTAGGCTATAGCATACTGATTTGGCCTGAAATACGTCATTTGCGCCCTTTCGCCCATTTTTCTACACAAATAGCTACAAAAAATTAAATGAACCATATTGAAATGATCCCCAACCTTCATGGCACGCCTCGGTCGATTTTTGGCCTACAGCACGCCCGAACCCCAAGCCCACCCAAAATCTGACGCTATAGCACACCGATTTATCATGAAAATGCCTCATTCGCGCTGTTATACCCATTTATCTACCCAAATGGCCACAAAAAATTAAATGGACCATACTAGGATAATCCCCAACCTCCCTGCCATGCCACACTCAATTTTCAGCCCATAACACGCCCGAATCCCGACCCCACCCCCAAAATCGTGTGCTATTATAGCACATCAATTTGGCAAGAAAATGCCTTATTCGCGCACTTTGCCCGTTTGTACACCCAAATGGCCATAAAAAATTAAACGAACCATACAGGGATGATCCCCAACCTCCCTGGCATACCTCAGTCAATTTTTGGTGTACAGCACACTTGGACCCTAGGCCCACCGCCAAAACCGTGGGCTATAGAACACAGATTTGGCCCAAAAATTCCCTGTTTGGGCCGTTTCACCCATTTTTCTACCCAAATGGCAACAAAAAAATAAACGAACCACACTGGGACGATTCCTAACCTCCCAAGGATGCCCGATCGATTTTTGGTACAAATTACACTCGAACCCATGGTTCACCCCTGAAATCATGGGCTATAGCACATCGATTTGGTTTGAAAATGCCCCGTTCGCATGGTTTCTCCTGTTTATCTATCTAAATGGCCACGAAAAAATAAAATGGACCATACTGGATGATTCTCAACCTCTCTAAAATGCCCCGGTAGATTTTTGACCCATAGCACGCCCGGACCCTGGGCCCACCCCCAAAACCGTGGGCAATGGCACAATGTTTTGGCCTGAAAATGCTCTGTTTGTGCTGTTTCACCAGTTTGTCCAACCAAATAAACACAAAAAATTAAACGAACCACACTGGGACTATCCCAAACCTCCCTGACATGCCTCAATCGATTTTCGGCCCACAAAAAGCTCAAAAATTAAATAGACCACACTGGGATGATCCCCAACCTGCCTGGCATGCCTCAATCGATTTTCAACCCACATTACGCTTGAAACCCGAGCCTAACCCAAAAATTGTGAGGTATAGCACGTTGATTTAGCCCAAAAATGCCCCGTACATATCGTTCCACACATTCGTCCACTCAAATGGTCACGAAAATTTAAACAGACCATATTGGGACGATCAACAACCTTCCTAGCATGCCCCGAATGATTTTCAACCCACAGTACGCCTAGACACCTGGCCCACCCCCAAAACCGTTGGCTATACCACACCGATTTAGCCCAAAAATGCCACGTTCGCACTATTTCGCACGTTATTATACCTAAATAGTCATGAAAAATTAAACAGACCATACTGGGATGATACCCAACCTCCCTGGCATGTCCCGATTGATTTTCAACCTAGAGTACACTCGGACTCCAGGCACACCCCCAAAATCGTGGACTATAGCACATCGAGTTGTCCCGAAAATGCCCCATTCGCATTGTTTCACCCATTTGTCCACCCAAATGGCAACGTAAAATTAAATGGACTATACTAGGATGATCCTCAACCTCCCTGGCATGCCCATGTCAATTTTTGTCCAATAGCACACCCGGACCCTAGGCCTACCCCTGAAACCGTGGGCTATAGTACACCAATTTGGCCCAAAAATGCTCCGTTCGCGCTATTTTGCCCGTTTGTCCACCCAAATAGCCACAAAAAATTAAACGGACCATACTGGGATGATCCCCAACCTCCCTGGCATACCCTGGTTAATTTTTGGCCCGTATCATGTCTGGACCTCGGGACCACCCCCAAAATTGTGGACTATAACACACCGATTTATCCTGAAAATGCCCTATTCGCATTGTTCCACCTGTTTGTCCGCCCAAAAGGCCACGAAAAAATTAAACGGACCATACAGGGATGATCCCCAACCTCTCTGGCATGGCTCTACAGATCTTGGACCCACAACACGCTCGAAACCCAGGCCAACTCCAAAAACCGTGAGCTATAGCTTATCGATTTAGCCCAAAAATGACTCGTATGCGCCGTTTTGCCCGTTCGTCCACCCAAATGGCCACAAAAAATTAAACGGACCACACTGGGATGATTTCCAACCTCCCTAGCACACCCAACCAATTTGTGGCCCACAGTACACCCGAACCCCATGCCCACCCCTAAAACCGTAGGTTATAGCTGACCTATTTAGCTCAAAAATGCCCCGATCGCATCGTTTCACCCGTTTGTCTAACCAAATGGCCATGAAAAATTAAGCAAACCATACTATGATGATTCCTAACCTCCATGGCATGCCCCAATTAATTTTTGGCCCACAGAGTGCCCATACCCCAGGCCACCCCTAAACTCGTGGGTTATAGCTCACCAAATTGGCCCAAAAATGCCCCTTTTGCATCATTTCGCCTGTTTATTCACCCAAATAGCCACGAAAAATTAAACAGAACATATTGGGATGATCCCCAACCTCCCTATCATATACTGGTTGATTTTCTCCCCATAGCACGCCCGCACCCTTGGCCCACCTCTAAAACTGTGGGCTATAGCACACTAATTTGGTAAGAAAATGCCCCATTCGCACCATTTGACCCGTTGATCCACCCAAATGGCCAGGTAAAATTAAATGGACTACATTGGGATGATCCCCAATCTTTCTGGCACGTCTCGGTTGATTTTCAGCCCATAGCACGCCTATACCCCAGGCCCCAGCCCTAAAATTATGGGCTATATCACACCGATTTGCCCCAAAAATGCCTGGTCCGCGCTGTTTTGCCTTGTACAGCCTTGTCCTCGATTTTGGACACATTGTATGGGTCATTTTTGTCCCTATGCCAACTCGAGGGTGATTGCCCTTTGAGCTTGACACTCGGTTTCTCCCGTAATTCCTTCTGAACTTCCAAGGCGTCTTGGAAGATTGCATCAATAGTGTCAAACTTGTGAAGTGTCAACCATGAGGCAATGTCCCTACTCAAACCCACCTTGAATTGAATGATGTCATGGCTTACTTGCTCCCCTCTATGACCAAGTTTTAAAATGAGTTATTGGAATTCATCATAGTAAGACACGACGCTTTTGTTCCCTTGGCTCAAGTTATACAACTTAGGAAGGAGATCTTGATGGTAACTCTCGGGTAAGTATCTTTGTCTCATGAGGTACCTTAACCTAAACCAAATAGGGTGCTTCCCCTCAATCAAAACATTGCCAAATCACTTCACATACTCCTACCACGTAGTAGCATAACCCTCAAGATGTGCAATCGCATAACAACTCTTTTTTCCCTCTATAAGGTCATTAACTTGGAAGATTCTCTCACAAGTGGACTCCCAAGCTAGAAATTCTTCTGGATCACTCTCACCTTTGAATGTTGGAAGCCCCACCTTGATGGTATTTAGACCTACATCACGGTTTTGGTTTCCTTATTAGGTTCAAAGGCCAACTCTTCCTTCTTGGCCGTGAACTTTCCTTGGATTACCTTGCCTACCCCTCATCTCCTCCCTTCTCATGTAAACATCATCATATGGTCCATAACCAGAATGTTGTTCTCCTCTACCATACCCCTCAACATGGACGGGTCTATTTGGGTTAAGTGGAGCTTATGGCAGCAGGATTGGATTTGGATAGTGATGTCTTTGGTCAAGTGGATTTTGGATGGGAGGGATTGGGTTTGGTGGTGGTATTTGGGTTCCAAGTCCTTCTTGTTGGACTTGATGAAGTAGAGGGTGGCTTGGTGTATCATGATCTCGGATTTGGGAGTAAGGGTTGGTTTGATTTGTCACAATAGGTGGATATAGCATTTGGTGCATGGCCCCGGGAGTACTAGTTGGTGAAATATGTAGAGGGGTAGAAGGTCGGTTGCTTTGGCTTTCCACTCTCTCCAATATCCCACCCATTATTGAAACTTCACCCTTCATTGATACCACATCCGATTATAGTTTTTCAATACCTGCGGTCATCCTAGCCATGTCTCGTTACATAGCTTCAAGGCGAGCCAAAATGATACTAGTAGCATTGTGTTCCCCCGTGGGTTGAGAGTGTGAGGTATCGGGTTCCATAGCACCAAAAAAGGTCCACAATGTAACACACAACACACCAACAAAGGTTAAAGTTCTTTAACCACAAGAAACAACACCACACAAACGGTGACAAGACAAAACACACGTTGTTGAAGAAAATTTGTTTCAAGACTTTGATGTTCAATACTACACTTTGAGGACGATATTTCAGCTATGGTGTAGGTGGACAAGATTTTAGACCCTCTTTTCAAGAGTCAAAAAGTCTTCTACCAACTTTTCACCAACTTTCACTCTTTTGGCAAAACATCCTTTTGGAGTAGCCTTGTCTCTTTCCTCTTTTGTCTATTCTTGAAAAGTGTTGTTACTCCTTTTTGGTAAGTATGCTTTTTGAATGTCTCTTTTTCTTTTACTAATTTGGTGTTGTCTTGTGATTGTTTTCAAGACAAACACAAAGTCTTATACTTCTTTTCTCTATTCAATATCAAACAACAACTTCTTCAACAAAACACAAGAACACAAGATGAACACCAACAACAACAAGAAGAAACCGTCCACTTAACACCACAACAAAACCGGAATCTTGCTCAAGAACTTGGGTGGTAGACTCAATAAGTGTTGAAGAGAAAGAGAATCAGCACTAGAAACAAACTAAAACAAAAAAATACACTCAAATCTAGACACAAATCTAGGCCAAACACAACAAAAACAACAAGAATACTCGGCCAAGAACACCAAACTCAAGAACACAACTCTTTCTGAGATTTTCTACCTTAGACACCTCTTCTAGTGTTAGGAAACAAAGATATAACACTAGAACACACAAAACACACAAAAATCACAAGAAAACTAGGCACAAATCTCGTCCAAAACAACAACAAGACACAATTTCGGCCAAGACAACAAGAATGGACAGATTTGCTTCTTTTTGGAATTTTCAGCTTTTCAACACCTCTTTTTTTTTTTTTTTTTTTTGACTTAGAGAGCCCAAGATTGGTAGTGTAGGTACACAACCAGCCTTATCTCTGATACCACATGATACGAGAGAGACTAGGAACTCACGAAATGACACCAAAACAGTCCACTCAACAAGGCACAAACCGAGGACCCTTTGAGAGCTAGTTTCAGCTAAGAACAAGAATACGAGTTTCACAAGTTAACAAGGTGTTGGTGACACCAAAATCAGCCAACCAATCTAATTTACAAAACAATACAATGAAAAACAATGAACAACGACAATGTTATAACAAGACAACACCACATGGCTTACAACACAAGATACAAACTACTACAAGACGAAAACAAACAAAAGGATAGATAGTTAGACAAAGGTGGTGTAAATCCTAGTAACCAAAGAGTACATAAAACTCTAAGACCCCTAACACCTCCACACAAGATCACCTAAATCTTATGATGACACAAGAGAGGATTCCACCACTCAAGAACCGAGGTATCTATAAACAAACAATTACAAGAGATTCCACCCTTGAATTGCTATCCTAGTTACAAGTTTCGGTTTGCCTCAAGTAGAGAGAGGACTTTTGCGTTTCAAATGTCAAGACTTACAACAATAATCAACTAAGCCTCAAAAGAACACAAGATGAACACCACAACAACAACAAGAAACCGTCAACTTAACACCACAACACAACTAGAATCTTGCTCAAGAACTTGGGTGGTAGACTCAATAAGTGTTGAGGAGAAAGAGAACCAGCACTAGAAACAAACTAAGACAACAAAATACACTCAAATCTAGAGACAAATCTCGGCCAAACACAACAACAACAAGAAAAACACTCGGCCAAGAACACCAAACTCAAGAACACAATTCTTTTTGTGAGATTTTCGACCTTAGACGCCTCTTCTAGTGTTAGGAAACAAAGATATAATACTATAACACACAAAACACACAAAAATCACAAGAAAACTAGGCACAAATCTCGTCCAAAACAACAACAAGACACAATTTCGGCCAAGACAACAAGAATGGACAGATTTGCTTCTTTTTGGAATTTTCAGCTTTTCAACACCTCTTTTTTTTAAAAAAAAATTTTTTACTTAGAGATCCCAAGATTGGTAGTGTAGGAATACAACCATCCTTTTCTTTGATACCAAATGATACGAGAGAGACTAGGAACTCATGAAATGACACCAAAATAGTCCACTCAACAAGGCACAAGCAGAGGACCCTTTGAGAGCTAGTTTCGGCCAAGAACAAGAATACGAGTTTCAAAAGTTAACAAGGTGTTGGTGACACCAAAATCAGTCAACCAATCTAAGTTACAAAACAATATAATGAACAACGAAGAACAATGACAATGTTATAACAAGACAACACCACACGGCTTACAACACAAGATACAAACTACTACAAGATGAAAAAAACAAAAGGATAGATAGTTACACGAAGGTGGTGTAAATCCTAGTAACCAAAGAGTAAATAAAACTCTAAGACCCCTAACACCTCCACACACGATCACCTAACTCTTATGATGACACAAGAGAGGATTCCACCACTCAAGCACCAACGTTTCTCAAAAAACAAACAATTACAAGAGATTCCACCCTTGAATAGCTATCCTAGTTACAAGTTTCGGTTTGCCTCAAGTAGAGAGGACTTTGGTGTTTCAAATGTCAAGACTTACAACAATAATCAACTAAACCTCAAAAGACCTATCTTGTTCTTTTTATATTAGATAATAATTTAGACTTAAAATGAAAAAAGTGCTCCTTTAATGAAAAGCCTTCAAAGGCCACCCCTCTAGTGTACCAAATAAGAAAATGGGTGGCTTTGGGTGTGTCTTTCGTCCATCTCACGTATCAACATTGAACTTCCTAGGATAATAATTTGTTGTACTTGTACACACGTTGATCTTCATAGTCGTACTTGTATCACGAACCCCAGGCCCACCCCTGAAACTGTGGGCTACATAGTACACTGATTTGGCTCGAAAATGCCCTGTTCCTGTGTTTCGCCCGTTTTTCCACCCAAATAGCCACAAAAAATTAAACGGACCACACTAGGATGATCCTCAACCTCCCTGGCACGCCCCGGTTAATTTTTGTCCCACAGCACACCCGGACCCCGAGCCCACCCGCAAAACCATGGGCTATAGCACACCAATTTTGCCTGAAAATGCCCAGTTTGTGTTGTCACACTTGTTTGTCCACCTAAATGGCCATAAAAAATTAAATGAACCACACAGGGATGACCCCAACTTCCCTGGCATGGCTCTATTGATTTTTGGCCCACAGAAAGCTTGAAACCTGGGCCCACCCCAAAAACCGTGGGCTGTAGTTCATCGATTTAGCCCAAAAATTACCCGTACATGCTATTTTGCCCGTTTGCCCCCCTAAATGGCCACTAAAAATTAAACGGACCACACTGGGATGATTCCCAACCTCCCTAGCATGCCCGACCAAATTTTGGCATATAGCACGCCCAAACCTCGGGCCCACCCCTGAAACCGTGGGCTATAGCAGACCTATTTTGCCCAAAAATGCCCAATTCGCACTATTTCACCTGTTTGTCCACCCAAATGGCCATGAAAAATTAAACGAACAACACTAGGATGATCACCAACCTCCCTGGCATGCCCCAATTAATTTTTGGCCTACAGTGTGCCCAGACCCCGAGTCCATCCCTAAAATCGTGGGCTATAGCTCACCGATTTGGCTAAAAAATGCCCCTTTCGTACCGTTTCGCCAGTTTATCCACCCAAATGGCCATGAAAAATTAAACGGACCATATTGGAATGATCCCCAACCTCCCTAGCATGCCCCGGTTGATTTTTGGCCCATAGCACGCTCGGACCCCAGGCCCACCCCCAAAACTGTGGGCTATAGCACACTAACTTGGTAAGAAAATACCCTATTCGCGCCATTTCGCACATTTATCCACACAAATGGCCAGGTAAAATTAAATTGACTATATTAGGATGATCCCCAACCTCCCTGGTATATCTCGGTTGAATTTTTCCAAACAGCACACCCATACCTCAGGCCCATCCCCAAAACCATGGGCTATAGCACACTGATTTGGCTCGAAAATGCTCGGTACACGCCGTTTTGCCTGTTTGACTACCCAAATTGCCATGAAAAATTAAACAGACCATCCTGGGATGATCCATAATGTCCTTACCATGCCCCGATCAATTTTTGGCCAAAAGCACGCCCAAACCCTAGGCCCAACCCCAAAATCGTGGGCTATAGCATCCCGATTTGGCCTGAAAACCAACCATGCCGTTTCGCCTGTTTGTCCACCCAAATGGCCATAAAAAATTAAGAGAACCATACTGGGACATTCCCCAACCACCCTGTCCTGCCCCGGTCGATTTTTGGCCCACAGCACAGCCGAACCCCGAGCCCTCCACAAAAATCATGGGCTATAACACACCGATTTGGCCCAAAAATGCCCCTTTCACGCTGTTTCACCCGTTTGTCCACCCAAATGGCCAAGAAAAATTAAACAGACAATACTGGGACAATCCCCAACCTCCCTGGAAAGCTCTGGTCAATTTTTGGCCCACAACACGCTCGTACCTCGAGCCCACACCAAAAATCGCGGGCTATAGCACATCGATTTATCCCTAAAATGACCCCGTTCGTGTCGTTTTTCCTGATTGTCCACCCAAATGGCCATGAAAAATTAAACAGACCATACTGGGATGATCTCCAACCTCCCTGGCACGCCTCAGTTGATTTTCAGACCACAGAACACTTGAATCTAGGATCCACCCTCAAAACCATGGGATATAGCACAACGATTTAGCCTGAAAATGCCTCGTTCCTGCCGTTTCGTCCGTTTGTCCTCCCAAATGTCAATGAAAAATTAAACAAACCATAATATAACGATCCCATAAATTCCTTGGCATTCCCAGTTAATTTTTGGCCCACAGCACGCCTGAATTCCAAGCCCACCCCCAAAACTATGGCCTATAGCACATCAATTTGGCCCAAAAATACCCCATTTGCGCTGTTTTGCTTGTTTGTCCACCCAAATATCCATGAAAAATTAAACGGACCATACTGGAATGATCCAAATCTCCTTGGCATACATTAGTCAATTTTTAGCCCACAGCATGCCCGGACCCCTGGTTCACCCCTAAAATCGGGGCCTATAGCTCACCAATTTGGCCTAAAAATGTCCCGTTCGCGGCATTTCGCTCCTTTGTCCACCCAAATGGCCATAAAAAATTAAACGGACCACAATGTGATCATCCCCAACCTCCATAGAATGCCTCAGTAAATTTTTAGCCCACCATACGCTCGAACCTCGGATCCACTCTCGAAACCATGGGCTAGCAAATCGATTTGGCTCAAAAACACCCCGTTCGTGCCGCTATGCCCAGTTGACCACCTAAATTTCCATGAAAATTTAAACGAAACAGACTGGGATGATCCTCAACCCCCTGGCATGCCTCGGTCAATTTTTGACCGACAACACTCCCGAACTTTGGGCCCGTCCCTGAAACCGTCGGCTATTGCACACCAATTTGGCTCAAAAATGTTGTGTTCAAATGTTTCACTCGTTTGTCAACTCAAATTGCCATGAAAAATTAAAAGGACCATACTAGGATGATCCCCAACCTTCCTGGCTGACCCGGTCGATTTTCGACCCACTGCACACTTGGACCCTGAGCCCAACCCCAAACCCGTGTGCTATAGCACACCGATTTAGCTTGAAATTTCTTCGTTCGCACTGTTTCGCCCATTTGTCCATCCAAATGGCCAAAATGCCCCATTTGCGCCGTTTTACCCATTTGTCCACCCAAATGGCCACAAAAAATTGAACGAGCCATACTAAGACAAGCCACAACCTCCCTGGAAAGCCTTAGTTGATTTTTGGCCCACAGCATACCGTAACCCTAGGTCCACCCCCAAAATCGTGGGCCATCGCACACCGATTTATCCCGAAAATGCCCCATTCTCGCCGTTTTGGCCGTTTGTCTATCCAAATTGCCACAAAAAATTAAACGAACCACACTTGGATGATCCCCAACATCCCTGGCTTGCCCCGATCAATTTTCGGCCCATAGCATACTCGAACCCCAGGCCCACCCCCAAATTCATAGCTATAGCACACTGATTTTTCCTGAAAATGCCCCGTTAATGCTGTTTTACCCGTTTGTCCACCCAAATGGCTGCAAAAAATTAAACGAACCACACTGGGATGATCTCCAACCTCCCTGGCATGCCTAGGTTGATTTTTAGCCCACATCAAGCCTGGATCCTGGGCCTACCCACAAAATTATATGCTATAGCACACTGATTTAGCCAAAAAAAGGCCCCATTCACGCCGTTTCGCCCATTTATACACCCAAATATCCACAAAAAATTTAACTGATTACACTGGGATGATCCCCAACCTCCCTGACATACCCCGATCAATTTTCAGCGTACAACACGCCCGAACCCTGCGCCCACCCCTAAAACCGTGGGCTATAGCACACCAATTTGGTTTTAAAATGCCCCATTGATGTGGTTTCTCCTGTTTGTCTATCCAAATATCCACAAAAAATTAAAATGGACCATATCGGGATGATACTCAACCTACCTAGAATGCCTCAATCTAGTTTTGGCCCACAGCACACTCGAACCCCGGGCCCACACCTAAAACCATGGGATATAGCACACCGATTTGGCCCGAAAATGCCCCGTTCGCACTGTTTCGCCCGTTTGTCCACCCAAATGGCCACAAAAAATTAAATGGACTACAATAGGATGATCCCCAACCTACTTGGCATGCCCCGATCTATTTTTTGAACACAGCACGCCTGGACCCCGAGCCCACGTTAAAACCGTGGGCTATAGCAATCGATTTTAACTAAAAATGCCCCGTTCATGCCGTTTCGCCCATTTGTCCACGTAAATTACAATGAAAAATTAAATAGACTACACTGGGACTATCCCAAACCTCCCTGGCATAGCTCAATCAATTTTTGGCCCACAGGCCGTCTGAAACCAAGGCCCACCCCTAAAACTGCGGGTTATAGCACACCGATTTAGCCTAAAAATGTCCCGTTCGCCCATTGTCGACCCAAATAGCCACGAAAAATAAAATGGACCACACTGGGATGATCCCAACCTCCCTGGCACACCCCAATCGATTTTTGGCCCACAGTACGCTCGGACATCAAGCCTTCCACCAAAATTGTGGACTATCGCACACCGATTTAGCCCGAAAATACCCCGTCCATGCCCTTTCACCCGTTTGTCCACCCAAATAGCCACAAAAAATTGAACGGATGACGCTGGGATGATCCCCCACCTCCTTGGCATGCCTAGCTTAATTTTTGGCCCACAGCACGCCCGAACCCTAGGCCCACCTCAAAATAATGGGCTATAGGACACTGATTTGGCCTGAAAATGCCCCATTTGTGCCGTTTTTCCCATTTGTCCATGCAAATGGCCATAAAAAATTAAACAGATCATACTGGACGTTCCCCAACCCCCCTCGTATGCCCTGATTAATTTTCAGCCCACAGTACACCCGGACCTCAGGCCCACCCACAAAACCGTGCGCTATAGCACACCGATTTCGCCTAAAAATGCCTTATTATCTTCGTTTTGTCCGTTTGTCTACCTTAATGGCCACAAAAAGTTAAAGAAACCATATTGGGATGATCTCTAACAACCTTGGCATGCTCCAATCAATTTTTGGCCCACAGCATGCTTGGACCGCAGGCCCACCCTCAAAACTGTGGGCTGTAGCACACTAATTTAGCCTGAAAATGCCTCGTTCATGCCGTTTTGCCTGTTTGTCCACCCAAATAGGCACAAAAAATTAAACGGACCATACTAGGATGATATCCATTCTCCCAAGCAAGCCTCGGTCAATTTTTGGCCCACAGCACCTCCGGACCCCAGGCTCACCCCCAAAACCGCACGCTATTGCACACTGATTTGGCCTGAAAATGTATCGTTCGCACCATTTCGCCAACATATCCACCCAAATAGCCACAAAAAATTAAACAGACCATACTGAGATGATCCCCAACCTCCCTAGCACACCTCGGTTAATTTTTGGCCCACAGCATACCCATACCCCGGGCCTTCCCTTAAAACCATAGGCTATGGCACATCGATTTAGCCCAAAAATGTCTCGTTCGCGCTGTTTTTCCTTTTTATCCACCCAAATGTCTATGAAAAATTAAACGAACTATGTTGGGACGATCCCAACCTCCCTAGCATACCCTGGTAGATTTTTAGCCCACAGCACGCTCGAACCCCGGGCCCATCTCTGAAATTGTGGGTCACAGCACACCGATTTTGCCCGAAAATGCCCCGTTCGCACCATTTCGCACGTCTGTCCACCGAAATGGTAACAAAAAATTAAACGAGCAACACTGAGATGATACTTAACCTCCCTGGCGCACCTTAGTTGATTTTTGGCCTACAGCACGCCTGGACCCCTGGCTCATCCTCGAAACCCTGTGTTATAGCACACCAATTTGGCCCAAAAATGCCATATTTACGTCGTTTTGCCCGTTTATCCACCCAAATATCCAAAAAAAATTAAACAAACCATACTGGGATAATCCCCAACCTTCTAGTCATGTGATTTTTATCTCACAACACGCCCAAACTCTAGGCCCACCCCCAAAACCGTGGCTATAGCACACCGATTTGGCCTGAAAAGGCCTATTCATGTCGTTTTGCTTGTTTGTCCACCCAAATGGCCACGAAAAATTAAACGAACTATACTGGGATGATCCCAAGTCTCCCTGGTTTGACTCGGTCAATTTTTGGCTGACAGCACATTTGTATCCCCGGCTCACCCCCAAAATCATATGCTAGAGCACATTGATTTGGCAAGAAAATGCCCCATTTGCGCTGTTTCGCCTGTTTGTACACCAAAATATCCACAAAAAATTAAACGGACCACACTGGGATGATCTCCAACATCCCTGGCATGCTGTGATCAATTTTTGGCACACAGCATGCTTGGACCCTTGGCCCACCCCCAAAACCGTGGCTATAGCACACCGATTAGGTCTGAAAAAGCCGCATTTACGCCATTTCATCCGTTTGTCCACCCATATGGCAACAAAAATTAATGAAACCACAATGGGATGATTACCTACCTCCCTAGCACACCTTGGTCGATTTTCGGTACAACATACCCGGACCCGAGGTCCACCCCTAAAATTGAGGGCTATAGCATACCAATTTGGCATGAAAAGGCCTTGTTCGCGTAGTTTCTCCTTTTTGCCCATCCAAATGGTCACAAAAAATTAAAACGAACCATACTTGGATGATCCTCAACCTCCCTGGAATGCCCCGATGAATTTTTGGCCCATAGCACCCCAGGACCCTAGGCCTACCCCCTAAATCGTAGGCTATAGCACACCGATTTGGCTAGTAAATGCACTGTTCGCGCTGTTTTGCCCGTTTGTCCATACAAATGGCCACAAAAAATTAAACATACTATACTAAGATGATCCCTAACCTCTCTGTCATGCCCAGGTTAATTTTTGACACACAGCACGCCCGGACCCCGAGCCTACCTCAAAATCGTAGGCTATACACACTGATTTGGCCTGAAAATGCCCCATTCATGCTGTTTTGCCCATTCGTCCATGTAAATGGCCATAAGAAATTAAACAGACCACACAAGGATGATGCACAACCTCCGTCGCATGCCCCAATTTATTTTTTGCCCACAGTACGCCCGAACCTAAGGTTCACCCATGAAATCGTGGGCTATAGCGCACTGATTTGGCTCGAAAATGCTCCGTTCGCACCGTTTCACCCATTTGTCCACCCTAATGGCCACAAATAGTTAAACAAACCAGCCTAGGATGATCCTCAACAACCCTAGCATGCCTTGGTCAATTTTTGGCCCACAGCACGCCTGGACAGCAGGCCAACCCCCAAAATTATGGGCTATAACACACTGATTTGGCCTAAAGATGTCTTGTTCATGCTGTTTTACCCATTTGTCCACCCAAATAGCCACAAAAAATGAAATGAACAATATTGGTATGATCCTCTACCTCCCTGGTAGGCCCCAATCAATTTTTGGCCCACAGCACGCTTGAACCCTATGCCCACTCCTAAAACCGTAGGCTATAGCACACCGATTTTGCCTGAATATGCCTCGTTCGCATTGTTTCGCTCGTTTATCCACACAAATAGACACAAAAAATTAAACGAACCACCTGGGATGATCCATAACCTCCCTAGCATGCCCCGGTCAATTTTTGGCCTACAGAACCCCCAGATCCCAGGTCCCACCCCGAAATCGTGGGATATAGCATACCGATTTGGCCTGAAAATACCTCATTCGCACCGTTTCACACGTTTATCCACCCAAATAGACACGAAAAATCAAACGAACCACACTGGGATTATTTTCAACCTCCTTGGCCCACCCCGGTTTATTATTGGCCAACATCATGCCTGGACCCCGAGCCTTCCCCCAAAACCGTGCACTATAGCACACTGATTTAGCCAGAAAATGCCCCGTTCGCTCTATTTTGCCTATTTATCCAGCCAAATGGCCATGAAAAATTAAATGAACCACACTGGGATGATCCCTAACCTCCCTAGCATACCTCGGTTGATTTTTGGCCCATAGCACGCCGAAACCTCGAGCCCACCTTTGAAATAGTGGGGTATATCACACCAATTTTCCCCGAAAATGCCTCGTTCGTGCTGTTTCCCGTTTGTCCACCCAAATGGCACCAAAAAATTAAACGAACAACATTGAGATGATACCCAACCTCCCTTCCATTCCCCCATTGAATTTGTCTCACAGCATGCTCTAACCCTGGGCCCACCCTCAAAATCGTAGGCTATAGCACACCGATTTAGCCCAAAAATGCCCTATTCGCGCCGTTTCGCCCGTTTGTCCACCCAAATGGCCAAAAAAAAATTAAATGAATCACGCTAGTATGATTCCCAACCTCCCTGGCATGTCTCGATCTATTTTCAGCTCACAGCAAGACCGAACCCCAGGAAACCCCCAAAATCGTGGCTGTAGCACATCGATTTGGACTGAAAATGCCCCATTTGCACCGTTTTGCTCATTTGTCCACCCAAATAGCAACAGAAAATTAAACGGACCATACTGGGATGATTCCCAACCTCTCTTACATGTCTTGAACAATTTTTGACCTACAACACGCTCGGATCCTGGGCCCACCCCAAAAATCGTGTGCTATAGCACACCGATTTGGCAAGAAAATGCCCCATTCACGCTATTTCACCCATTTGTACACCTAAATGTCCACAAAAAATTAAATGGACCACACTAGGATGATCCTCAACCATCCTGGCATGCCCCGATTAATTTTTGGCATACAGCATGCCCGGAGCCCGAGCCCACCCTGAAATCATGGGCAATAGAAGACCGATTTGGCCCGAAAAAGCCTGGTTCATGACGTTTCACCCGTATGTCCGCCCAAATGGCAACAAAAAATTAAACGAACCACACTGGGATGATTCCAAACCTCTCCGGCATGCCCCGGTCAATTTTTGGCACACAACACGCCCGAACCCGAAGTCCATTTAGCCCGAAAATGCCCTGTTTGTGTCATTTCTCTCGTTTGTCCAAACAAATAACCCCAAAAAATTAAATGGACCATACTAGAACTATCACAAACCTCCTTGTCATGCCTCAATTAATTTTTGGCCCACAAGATGCCCGAACACCGGGCCCACCCCCAAAACCGTGGGCTATAGCACATCGATTTATCTCGAAAACATCTCGGTCGCCCATTTGTCTAGGCAAATGGCCGTAAAAAAATTAAACAGACCATACTGGGATGATCCCCAACCTCCCTGGTACGCTCCAACCGATTTTCAGCCCACAGTATGCCCAGATCTTCCCCCAAAATTATGGGCTATAGTACACTGATTTAGACTAAAAATACCCCGTTCGCGCTGTTTCACCCGTTTGTCCTCCCAAATGGCTATGAAAAATTAAACAAACCATACTGGGATAGTCCCCAACCTCCCTGGTATGCCAAGATCAATTTTTGGCCCACAACATGCCTGAACCCTAGGCCCACCTCAAAACTCTGGGCTATAGCACACTGATGTTGCCTGAAAACACACCGTTCGCATTGTTTCGCCCGTTTGTGCACTTAAATGACCATAAAGATTTAAACGGACTACACTAGGACAATCCCTAACCTTCCTTGCAGGCCCCAATAAATTTTTTCCCCACAGAATTCCCGAACCTCAGGCCCACCTTCTAAACCGTGGGCTATAGCACACCGATTTAGCCTGAAAATGTATCGTTTGCGCCGTTTTGCCTGTTTTTCCACCCTAATGGCCACAAAAAGTTAAACGAACTATACTAAGATGATACCCAATAACTCTGTAATGCCCCATTCCATTTTTAGCCCACAGAACGCCTAGACTGCAGGCCCACCCCCAAAATTTTGGGCTATAGCACACCAATTTGGCCTGAAAATGCCTCATTAGTTCCATTTTGCCCGTTTGTCCACCTAAATAGCCACAAAAAATTAAACAGACCATGCAAGGATGATCCCCAATCTTTATGGAATGCGTCAGTCAATTTTTGTCCCACAACACGCCTGGACCCCACACCCACCCCCGAAACCATAGGCTATAGCATATTGATTTGGCCTAAATATGCTTCGTTCATGCCGTTACACAAGCTTTTCCACCCAAATAGCCACGAAAAATTAAACCGACCATACTGGGATGATCCCCAACCTCCCTGGCATGCCTTGGTCAATTTTTAGCTCACAGTAGCCCCGGACCCCAGGCTCACCCCCGAAACTATGGGCTATAACACACCAATTTAGCCCAAAAATTCCCAGTTCACGCTGTTTTGCCCGTTTGTCCACCCAAATGGCCACGAAAAATTAAACGAACCATAATGAGATGATCCACAACCTCCCAATCATATCTCGGTTAATTTTCGGTCAACACCATTCCTGGAACCTGAGCCCACCCCCAAAATCGTGAGCTATAGCAGACCAATTTAGCCTGAAAATGCCTCGTTCACGTTGTTTTGCCAGTTTGTCCACCCAAATGGACACAAAAAATTAAATGAACCATACTAGGATGATTCTCAACCACCCTAGAAAGCCTCGGTCAATTTTTAGCCTACAGCTCGCCTGGACCTCGGGCCCACCGCCAAACCAGTGGGCTATAGCACACCAATTTGGCCCGTAAATGCCCTGTTTGTGCTGTTTTGCCTGTTGTCCACCCAAGTACCCACAAAAAATTAAATGAACCATACTGGGATGATCCCTAACCTCCCTGGCATGCCCTGGACAATTTTCAGCCAATAATATGCCAGAACCCCGGGCCCACCCCCAAAACTGTAAGCTATAGCACAATGAATTGGCCCGAAAGGCCCCGTTTGCGCCGTTTCGCTTATTTGTCCACCCAAATGTCCACAAAAAATTAAATGGACCACACTGGGATGATCCCCAACCTCCCTAGCATACCTGGATCAATTTTTGGCCGACATCAGGCTTGAATCACGGGCCCACCCCTAAAACCGTGGGCTATGGAATACTGATTTAGCCCGAAAATGTCTTATTTGCACCGTTTTGCCCATTTGTCGACCCAAATGGCCACAAAAAATTAAACAGATCATACAGGGATGATCCCCAACCACCCTAGCATACCCCGGTGGATTTTTGTCCTACAACACACCTAAACCCTGGGCCCAACAGCAAAATTGTGGGCTACAACACACCGATTTAGCCCCCGAACTTCCTCGTTCACAATGTTTCGCCCATTTGTCCTCCTAAATAGCCACGAAAAATTAAACGGACCATACAGGGATAATCCTTAACCTTCCTGGAATGCCCCGGTCAATTTTCGGGCCACAGTATGCATGGACCTCGGGCCTACCCCTAAAACCATGGTCTATAGCACATCGAGTTGGCTCAAAAATGCCTTGTTCATGCCGTTTCACCCGTATGTCCACCGAAATAGCCACAAAAAATTAAACGGACCATACAGAGATGATCTCTAACCTTCCTAGCATGCGCTGGTTGATTTTTGGCATATAGAATGCCCAGACCCTAAGCTCACCCCCAGAACTGTGTGCTATAGCACACCAATTTGGCTCAAAAATACCTCGTTCACGCTGTTTGACCCGCTTATCCTTCCAAATGGACACAAAATTAAACGGACCATAGTGAGATGATCCCCAACCTCTCTGGCATGCCTCGATCGATTTGCAGCCAACAAAATGACCGAACCCCAGGCCCACCCCGGTAATCGTGAGCTATAGCACACCAATTTGGCCCGAAAATGCCCCGTTCACGGTGTTTCGCCCGTTTGTCAACCCAAATGGCCAAGAAAAATTAAACGAACTATACTGGGATGATCCTCAACATCCTTGATAAGGCTTGGTCAATTTTTGACCCGCAGCATGCTCAGACCTCATGCCCACCCCCAAAACCGTGGGCTATAGCACGCCGATTTTGCCTGAAAATATGCCGCTTGCACCATTTCACCTAATTGTCCACCTAAATGGCCATTGAAATTAAACTGACCACACTGAGATGATCCCCAACCTCCCTTGCATACCCTGGTCGATTTTTGGACCACAGCACATTGGATCTTGGGCCCACCCTCAAAATCGTAGGCTATAGCATAACAATTTTGCCCAAAAATACCCCGTTCACGACACTTCATCCGTTTGTCCACCCAAATGTCCATGAAAAATTAAACAGACCACACTGGGATGATTCCCAAACTCCCTAGCCTCTCCAGTCAATTTTTGGACCACAGCACACCCGGACTCCAGACCTACCCCAAAAACCGTGGGCTATAACATATCAATTTGGCTCGAAAATGCCCCATTCATGCTGTTTTTCTTGTTTGTCCACCCAAATGGCAATGAAAAATTAAAAGGACCACACTAGAACGATCCCAAAACTCCCTGGCATGCATCAATCAATTTTTACCCTGCAGGACACCCGAACCCCGAGCCCAGCCCTAAAACTGTGGCCTATATCTCACTATTTGGCCCAATTATTCACCATTTATGGCGTTTTGCCTGTTTGTCCACCCAAATGGCAATGAAAACTTAAACAGACAATACTGAGATGATCCCTAACTTCCCTGTTATGCCTCTATAGATTTTCAGCCCACAGAATGCCCGAACCATACCGATTTAGCTCAAAAATACCCGTTCATGTCGTTTCGCTTGGTTGTCCACCCAAATTGACATGAAAAGTTATACGGACCGCACAGGGATGATGCTCAACCCCACTAGCATACCCTAGTATTTTTGGCCGATAGAACGCCCAAACCTCACACCTACTCCCGAAACGGTAGGATATAACACACCGATTTGGCTCAAAAATGCCCCAATCACTTTGTTTTGCCCATTTTTCACCCAAATGACCATAAAAATTAAATGGACCCACAATAGGATGATCCCCAATCTCCTTAGAATGCCCCGATTGATTTTGGCCAATTGTACGCCCAGACCCCAAGCCCACTCATAAAACCGCGGGCTATAGCACACCGATTTGGTCCGAAAATGACCCATTCACGCTGTTTCGCCCGTTTGTCCATCCAAATGGCCACAAAAATTAAACAGATAATACTAGGATGACCTCCAACCTCCCGGACACGACCTGGTTAATTTTTGACTCATAGAACGACCGGACCCCGGGTTCAACCCCAAAAACGTGGGTTATAGGGTAGCGAGTTAGCCAGAAAATACCTCATTCAGCCATTTTGCCAGTTTGTCCTCCCAAATAGCCACAAAAAATTAAATGGACCATACTGCAATGATCCTCAATCTCTCTGGCATGCCCCAATAGATTTTTTGCACATAGAATGCCCTGATCCCGGGCCCACCCCCAAAATCGTGGGCTATAGCACACCGATTTGGCTCGAAAATACTCTGTTTGTGCCATTTCACCCGTTTCCCCCCAGATGTCCATGAAAAATTAAATGGACCATACTGGGATGATCCAAACCTCCCTGACATGCCTCGGTTAATTTTTGAGCCACAGCATGCCCGGACCTCAGGCCCACCCCTGAAAACGTGAGCTATAGCACACCAATTTAGCCCGAAAATGCCCCGTTCACATCGTTTCACCCGTTTGCCCACCCAAATGACCACAAAAATTAAACGGACCACACTGGGAAGATCCCATACCTCCCACGCTCGCCCCGATCAACTTTTGGCTTAAAGTACGCCCAGGACCTGGACCCACCCTAAATACCATGGGCTATAGCACACCAATTTGGCCCAAAAATGCCCCGTTCGGACTATTTCTCCCGTTTGTCCACCCAAATGGCCACGAAAACATAAACGGACCATACTGGGATTATCCACAACCTCCCATGCATACCCTAGTCAATTTTTGTCCCACAGTACACCCAGACCCTAAGCCCAACCTTAAAACTGAGGGCTATAGCACAACGATTTGGCCCAAAAATGCCCCGTTTGTGCCGTTTGACCCGTTTGTCCATCTAAATAACCATGAAAAAATTAAACGAATCAAAATAGGATGATTCCCAACCTCCATGGCATGCCCCGATCAATTTTTGGCCCTCAGTACGCCTAAACCCTAGGCCCACCCCCAAAGTCGTGGGCTATATCACACCAATTTGGCCCGAAATGCCTCCCTTGCAGCGATTTGCCCATTTGTCCACCCAATTAACAAAGAAAAATTAAACAGCCCTTACTGGGATGATCCCCAACTTCCCTGGCATGGACAGATCATTTTTTGGCCCAAAGCACGCTCGGACCCTGGGCCCACTCCCAAAACTGTAGGCTATAGCACATATATTTGGGCTGAAAATGCCCCATTCGTACCATTTTGCCTGTTTTTCCTCCTAAATAGCCACGACAAATTAAACGGACCACACTGGAATGATCCCCAACCTTCCTGGCATGCCTCAATCGATTTTTAGCCCTCAGCACACTCGGACCTTGGGTCCACCCCCAAAACGGTGGGCTATGTCACACTGATTTGGCCTAAAAATGCCCCATTCGCATCGTTTTTCCCGTTTATCCAACCAAATAGCCACAAAAAAATAAACGGAGCACACTAAGATGATATCTAACCTCTCTGGCATGCCCCAGTCAATTGTTGGACCACAGCATTCTCGAACCCCATGCCCCCCCCAAAAAACATTGTCTATAGAACATCAATTTAGCTCAAAAATGCCCCGTTCTTATAGTTTCACCGATTTATCCACCTAAATGGCCACAAAAACAAAAACAGAACACACTGGGATGATCCTAAACCTCCCTGGCATGCACCAGCCAGTTTTCAGTCCACAGCATGACCAGAGCCCGGGTCTAACCCCAAAAACCATGGGCTATAGCAAACCGATTCAGCCTGAAAATGCCCCATTCGAACCGTTTCAGTTGATTGTCCACTCAAATAGCCACGAAAATTAAATGGACCATACTAAGATAATCCCTAATCTCCTTGGCATGCCTCGATTGATTTTTCACCCACAGCACGCTCGAACCCTGGGCCTACACCTAAAATCGTGGGCTATAGCACCCCGATTTGGCTAAAAAATGCCCCGTTTGTGCCGTTTCTCCTGTTTGTCCACCCTAATGGCCACAAAAAATTAAAATAATCACAGTGGGATTATCCCAACCTCCTTGGAATGCCTCGATTGATTTTTGGCCAAAAGCACACCCGAACCCAAGGCCCACTCCCAAAATCGTGGGCTATAACACACAGATATGGCCTAAAAATATGTCGTTCGTGCCGTTTCCCTAGTTAGTCCACCTAACTGGCCAGTGAAATTTAAACAGACCATACTGGGACAATCCCTAACCTCCCTAGCACGCTTCGGTCAATTTTTGGCCTGCAGCACATCCTAACCCTTGGCCCACCCCTGAAACTGTGGGCCATAGCACACCGATTTGGCTTGAAAATGCCCCGTTCTTGTCATTTCACCCATTTGTCCACCCAAATGGCCACAAAAAATTAAACAGACCACACAGGGACAATCCCAAACCTGCCTGGGATGCGTCGATTGATTTTTGGACCCCAGACCCACCCCTAAAACTGTGGGCTATAGCACACCGATTTAGCTCAAAAACTCCCCATTTGGGTCGTTTCACTAGTTTGTCCACTCAAATGGCCACAAAAATTTAAACAGATCACACTGGACAATCCCTAACCGTCCTGGCATGCCTCGTTCAATTTTTGGGCCACAACACGTCTGGACCCCGGGCTCACCCCTGAAGCTGTGGGCTATAGAAGACCAAAAATGCCCCATTCACGCTGTTTTAATCGTTTCTCCACCCAAATGGCCACGAAAAATTAAATGTACCATACTAGGATGATCCCCAACCTCCCTGGCATGCCTCGGTCGATTTTCAGCCCACAACACGCTCGGACCTCTAGCCCACTCCTAAAATCGGGGGCTATAGCATAGCGATTTGGCCTGAAAATGTCGTTTACGCCGTTTGGCCCGTTTGACCACCCAAAATTCTACAAAAAATTAAATGTACCACACTGGGGAAATCCCTAACCTCCTTGACATGCCTCAATCTATTTTTGGCCTACAGGATGCTCGGTCCCCGATCCCACCCCCAAAATTGCGGGCTATAGCATACTGATTTGGCCCAAAAATGCCCGGTTCGCGCCGTTTCACCCATTTGTGCACCCAATGGCCACAAAAAATTAAACGAACCACACTGGGATGATCTCCAACCTCCCTCGCATGCCCTGATCAATTTTTGGCCTGCAGCATGCCCATACCCTGGGCTCACCCCAGAATCTGTAGGCGATAGCACACCGCTTTATCTCAAAAACACCCCATTCGTGCTATTTTGCCCGATATCCACCCAAATAGCCTCAAAAATTAAGCGGACCATATCACGCCTGGAACACAAGCCCATCACCAAAACGGTAGGCTATAGCACACCGATTTGGCCCGAAAATGCCCCATTCACGCTGTTTTGCCCGTTTGTCCACCCAAATGGACACGAAAAATTAAATGGACCATACTGAGACGATCCCCAACTTCCTTGGCACACCCTGGTTGATTTTTGGCATACAGAATAATCGGACCCCAGGCCTATCCTCGAAACTGTATGCTAGATGGCATACCGATTTAACCCAAAAATGCCCTGTTCACTCCATTTTGCTCGTTTGTCCACCCCAATAGCCACAAGAAATTAAACTGACAACACTGGCACAATACCCAACCTCCGTGGCATGCCCGATCAATTTTCATCCCGTAGCACATCTGAACCCCTGACCCACCCTTGAAACTGTGTGCTATTGTACATTGATTTAGCACAAATATGCCCCATTCGAGCGGTTTCTCTTGTTTGTCTACCCAAATGGCCTTAAAAAATTAAGTGGACCACACTGGGACAATCCATTACCTTCCTGGAATGCACTGATCAATTTTTGACCCATAGCATTGCCAAACCCTAGGCCTACCCTAGAAATCGTGGGCTATAGCACACCGATTTGGCTCAAAAATGCCCTGTTCACGTCGTTTCATCCATTTGTTCACCGAAATGGCCACGAAATATTAAACAGACCATACTGCGACGATCTTCAACCTCCCTGGCACACCCTGGGAAATTTTTGGCATATAGAACACCCAGAAACCAGGCCCACCCCCAAAATCATGGTCTATAGTAGCTGATTTGGCTCGAAAATACCTCGTTCCCGTCGTTTTGCTCATTTGTCCGAACAAATATCCATAAAAAATTAAACGAATCACAATAGGATGATCCCCAACCACCCTGGAATGCCTGATCAATTTTTGGGACACAGTACGTCCAGACTGCAGGCCCACCCCCAAAACCGCACGATATAACACACAGATTAGTCCCAACAATGTCCCGTTCGCGTTGTTTTGCTTGTTTGTCCACCCAAATGTCCAAAAAATATTAAATGGAACATACTGGGAGGATAACCAATCTCCCTAGCATGCCTCGGTCAATATTTGGCTCACAGCACGCCTGAACCCAGTTCCACCCCTAAAACCATGGGCTATAGCACACCGATTTGGCTCGAAAATGCCTCGTTTGTGTTATTTTACCCATTTGCCCACCCAAATGGCCATGAAAAATTAAACGGACCACACTGGGATGATCCCTAACCTTCCTGGCATACCGAGGTCAATTTTTTGCCCACAACACGCCCGAACCTTGGGACCACCCCAAAACTGTGTGCAATAGCACATCGATTTGGCCCAAAAATGCCCCATTCACGTTGTTTTGTCTATTTGTCCACCCAAATGGCCATAAAAAATTAAACGGAACACACTAGGGCGATCCCCAACCTCCCTGGCATACCCCAATCGATTTTCAGCCCACAGCACGCCCAGACCTTGGGCCCACCCCTAAAACCGTAGGCTAGAGCACATCGATTTGGCCCGAAAATGCCCCATTCCCATCATTTCTCCCGTTTACCCAAATGGCCACTAAAAATTAAACGAACCACATTGGAATGATCCCAAGCTCACTGGAACTCCTCGGTCAATTTTTAACCCACTGCACGCCCGAACCCCTGGCCCACCCCTAAAACTGATTAGGCCCAAAAATGTCCTATTCTCACTGTTACGCCCGTTTGTCCACTGAAATGGCTATAAAAAAATTAAACGAACAACACTGGATGAACCCCAATCTCCCGGGCATGACTCAGTCGATTTTTTGCCCAAATAATGCTCGGACCCTAGGCCCACCCCCAAAAATGTGGGTTGACTCACCAATTTACCTTGAAAACACCCCGTTTGCACCATTTTGCCTATTTGTCCATCCAAATGGACTTGAAAAATTAAATGGACCATACTTGGATAATCCCTAACCTCCCTGGCATGCCCTGATCAATTTTTGGCCAGCATCACGCTCGGACCCTGGGCCAAACCCCAACAACATAGGCTATAGCACATCGATTTAGCTCGAAAATGCCCCGTTCATGCTATTTCGCCCGTTTGTCCACCCAAATGGCCACAAAAAATTAAACTGACCACACTGGGATGATCCCCAACCTCCTTGGCACACCTTGATCAATTTTCGACCCACAGCACGCCTGGAACCCGATCCTACCCTAAAAACCGTAGGCTATAGCACATCGATTTGGCCTAAAAATTCCCTGCTAGCACTGTTTCGCCCGTTTATCCACCCAAATGGACACATAAAATTAAATGGATCATACTGTGATGATCCCCAACCACCTTGGCATGCCCGATTGATTTTCGATGCATAGCATGCCCGAACTCTAGGCCTACCCTAAAAACTGTGGGCTATAGCACACCATTTGGCCCGAAAATGCCCCGTTCGTGCCTTTTCACCCTTTTGTCCACACAAATGGCCACAAAAAATTAAACGGACCATACTGGGATGATTCCCAACCTCCCTGGTATGCCCCAATCTATTTTTAATACACAGAATGCCTGGACCCCAGGCCCATTTCTGAAGCCGTGGGCTATAGCACACCGATTTGGCCTTAAAAAGCCTCGTTCATGTCATTTCTCCAGTTTAACCAACCAAATGGCCACAAAAAATTAAAAAAACCACACTGGATAATCCCAAGCACCCTGGCATACCTTGGTCAATTTTCTCCCCACAGCATGCCTAGATCCCAGGCCTACCCCCAAAACCGTGTGTAATAGCACACCGATTTAGCTCGAAAATGCCTCATTAGCACTGTTTCGCCCGTTTGTTCACCCAAATAGCCATGAAAAATTACACGGACCATACTGGAATGATCACCAACCTCCTTGGCATGCTCTGATCAATTTTTGGCCCACAGCACGCCCGAACCCCATGCCCACCCCTAAAACTGTAGGCTATAGCACATCGATTTGGCCTAAAAATGCCCCGTTCACTCCGTTTGACCCGTTTGTCCACCGAAATAGCCACAAAAAATTGAACGAATCACACTGAAATGATCCCCAACTTCCATGGAACTCCCCGATCAATTTTTGGCCCACAACATGCCTGAACCCCTAGCCCACCCCCAAAACCGGGGGCTATAGCACACTGATTTGCCCCAAAAATGCCCCGTTTGCATTGTTTCACCTATTTGTCCTCCCAAATAGCCACAAAAATTTAAACGTACCACACTGGGACGATCCCTAACCTATCTTGTATGCCTCAGTTGATATTTGGCCTACAGTTTTCCCGAACCCCGGGATCACCCCAGTAACAGTGGGACATAGCACATCGATTTAGATTGAAAATGCCTCGCACATGCTGTTTCATCCGTTTGTCCATCCAAATCGCCACAAAAAATTAAACGAACTATTCTGGGATGATCCCCAACCTCCCTGACATGCCTCGGTCGATTTTTGACCCACAACACGCACGGATCCCAGGCTCACCCCCAAAACCGTGGGCTATAGCACACCGATTTGGCTTATAAAAACTCTGTTCGGGTCGTTTCGCCCGTTTATCCAACTAATTTGCCACAAAAGATTAAACAGACCACACTGGGATGATCCCTAACCTCCCTAAAATACCCTGGGAAATTTTGATCCCACATCACGCCGGGACACCGAGCTCGCCCCAGAAATCGTCGGTTATAGCACACCAATTTGTCCTGAAAATGCCCTGTTCCCGTTATTTCGTCTGTTTGTCCACACAAATATCCACAAAAAATAAACGGACCATAATGGGATGATCCCCAACCACCCTGGCATGTATGATCAATTTTTGGAACACAGCATGCCCGGACTGAAGGCCCACCCCCAAAACCGCGGGCTATAGCACACTAATTAGTCTCAAAAATATTCTGTTCACGTCATTTTACCTATTTGTCCATCCACATGTCCACAAAATATTAAACGGACCACACTAGGATGATCCTCGCCTCAATCGATTTTTGGCACACATTACAACTGGACCCCAGGCCCACCCCCAAAATTGTGGGCTACAGCACACCGATTTGGCTAAAAAATACCTCATTTGCGTTATTTTACCCATTTGTCCACCCAAATGCTACGAAAAATTAAATGGACTGCACTGGAATGATCCCCAACCTTCCTGGCATGCATCAATTGATTTTTTCCCCGCAGCACGCCCGAACCTTGGGACCACCCTAAAACCGTATGCAATAGCACACCGATTTCGCCTAAAAATGCCCCATTCACGCCGTTTTGCCTGTTTGTCCACCCAAATGGCCACAAAAAATTAAACAAAATACACTGGGATGATCCCCAACCTCCGTGGTATGCCCCGATTGATTTTTGGCCCATAGAACATCCGGACTTCGGGTCCACACCTAAAATCGTGGGCTATAGCACATCAATTTGGCCCAAAAATACCCCGTTCGCATCGTTTATCCCATTTGTCCACCCAAATGGCCACTAAAAATTAAATGGACCATATTGGAACGATCTCCAACCTCACTGAAACTCTATAGTTGATTTTTGACTCGCTCCACACCCGAACCCTAGGCTCACCATCAAAGCTGATTTGGCCAAAAAATGTCCCGTTCGCGCTGTTTTGCCCGTTTGTCCACCTAAATGGCCATAAAAAATTAAATAAACCACACTGGATGAACCCCAACCTCCCCGAGCATGCCTCGATCGATTTTTTGCCCAAATCATGCCCGGACCCTGGGCCCACCCCCAAAAATGTAGGCTAACACACCAATTTAACTTGAAAACACTTCGTCTGCACCGTTTTGCCCATTTGTCCACCCAAATGGCCTTGAAAATTTAAACGGACCATATTTGGATGATCCATAACCTCCCTGGAATGCCCCAATCGACTTTCGGCCAGCAGCATGCTCGGAACCCGGGCCCACCCTCGAAACTATAGGCTATGGCACATTGATTTGGCCCGAAAATGCCCCGTTTGTGCTATTTTGCCCGTTTGTCCACCCAAATGGACACAAAAAATTAAACAGATCAAAATTAGGATGGTCCTTAACCCCCCTGGCACGCCCCAATTGATTTTTGTCCCACAGCATGCCTGGATCCCAGGCCCACCCCTAAAACCATGGGCTATAGAATACTGATTTGTCTCGAAAATGCCTTATTTACGCCATATCGCCTGTTTGTCCACCCAAATAACCATAAAAAATTAAAAGGACCACACTGGGATGATCCCCAACCTCCCTAGCACAACCCGATCAATTTTTGGCCCATAGCACGCCCAAATCCCTGGCTCACCCCATAAACCGTGGGCTATAGCACATCGATTTGGCCCGAAAATGCCTCATTCATGCCGTTTTGCCCATTTGTCCACCCAAATGGCCACATAAAAATTAAACGGACCACACTGGGATGATCCCCAACCGCCCTGGAACATTCGATCGATTTTTGGCCTATAGCACGCCTAGACTCTAGGGCCACCCCTGAAAACGAGGGCTATAGCACACCGATTTGGCCCCAAAATGGCTTGTTCGCGCCATTTGACCTGTTTGCCCATCCAAATAGCCACAAAAAATTAAACGAACAACAATGGGACGATCCCCAACCTCCCTGGCATGGCCCGCTTAATTTTGAGCATGCAGCACGACCAGACACAGGGCCTACTCATGAAATCGTGGGCTATAACACATTGATTTGGCCCAAAAATGCCCCATTTGTACTGTTTCACCAGTTTGTCTACCCAAATATCTACGAAAAAATAAACGGACCACACTAAGATGATCACCAACCTCCCTATCATGCCCCAATCGATTTTCGACCCATAGCACGCTCGGACCCCGAGCCCACCCCCAAAATCATAGGCTATAGCACACCAATTTGGCCTAAAAATGCCCCGTTCGTGCTTTTTCATCCGTTTGTCTACCTAAATGGCAACGAATAAATAAACAGACCACACAGGGATAATCCCTAACCTCCCTAGCATGCGCCAATTAATTTTTGGCCCACAGCACACACAAACCCCGAGCCCGCCCCAAAAACCATGGGCTATAGCATACCTATTTGGCCCAAAAATGTCCCGTTCATAATGTTTTGCCCAATTGTCCACTCAAATGGCCACGAGAAATTAAACGGACCAAAATGGGATGATACCCAACCTCCCTAGCATGCCTCGGTCTGTTTCCATCCCACAACAACCCCGAACCCTGGGCCCACCCCCAAAACCGCAAAGTGTAGCACAATGATTTGGCTCGAAAATGATCTTTTCGCGCCGTTTCACCCGTTTGTCCATCCAAATAGCCACGAAAAATTAAACAGGCCATACTGGGATGATACCCAACCTCCCTGGTACACCCCAATTGATTTTTTGCCCATAAAACATCTGAACATTGGGCCTACCCCCAAAACCGTGGACTATAGCACACCAATTTGGCTCAAAAATGCCCCGTTCACGCCGTTTCACCTGTTTGTCCACCCAAATGGCCACGAAAAATTAAACGGACCACACTGGGATGATCCCCAACATCCCTGACATGCTTCCATTGATTTTTGGCATACAGAACGCCCGAACCCCGAGTCCACCCCCAAAATTGTAGGCTATAGCACACTAATTTGGCGCAAAAATGCCCTGTTCACGCCATTTTGCATGTTTGTCCACCCAAATAACTACGAAAAATTAAACGGACCATATTAGATCGATCCCTAACCTCCCTGGCATGCCCCAGTCATTTTTTGGCCAACAGTACGCTCGGAACCCGGGCCCGCCCTCAAAACCGCGGGTTATAGCACACCAATTCAGCTCGAAAATAGCCCGTTAAGCCCGTTTGTCCACCAAATATGTAGGATATAGCACACCGATTTGGCACGAAAATGCCTCATTCCCGTCGTTTCGCTCATTTGTCTACCCAAAGAGCCACAAAAAATTAAACGAACCATATTAGGAGGATCCTCAACCTCCCTGGCATGCCCCGATTAATTTTTGGCCCACAGGATGCTCGTACCCTGGGACTACCCTAAAAAACATAGGCTATAGCACACCGATTTGGCCCGAAAATGCCCCGTTCTCGCTGTTTCACCTGTTTGTCTACCCGAATGGCCTCGAAAAATTAAACGGACCACACTAGGATGATTCCCACCCTCCCTGTCATGCCCGATCAATTTTCAACCCACAACACGCCCGAACCCTAGGGCCACCCCTAAAATCGTGTGCTATAGCACATCTATTTGGCCCAACAATGCCCTGATCACGTTGTTTTGCCTGTTTGTCCACCCAAATGGCCACAAAAAATTAAACGAACCATATTGGGACTATCCCCAACCTCTCTGGAATACCCCGATCAATTTTTGTCCCACAGAAAGACTGGACCCCGAGTCCACCCAAAAACTGTGGGCTATAGCATATCGATTTAGCCCGAAAATGACCAGTTCACGTCATTTTGCCCATTCGTCCACCCAAATTGCTGCAAAAATTCAATGGACCACACTAGGATGATCCATAACCTCTCTGGCATGCCTTGGTTGATTTTTGTCATATAGTATGCTCGGAACCCGGCCCACCCCCAAAACCATGTGCTATCGCACACTGATTTAGCTCAAAAATGCCTCATTCGTGCTGTTTCACCCATTTATTCACCTAAATAGACACAAAAAATTAAATGGACCACACTGGGACGATCCTCAATCTCCTTGGCACGCCTCAATCAATTTTTGGCCAATAGCACGCCCGGACCCTAAGCCCACCCCCAAAACCATGGGTTATAGCACATCTATTTTGGCTAAAAATGCCCCGTTCGCACCGATTCGCCTGTTTGTCCATCCAACTGGCCACGAAAAATTAAAAGGACCATACTGGACAATCCACAACCTCCATGGCACACCTCGATCAAATTTCGATCCACAGTACAATGAGACCCCGGACCAACCCCCAAAACCATAGGTTATTGCACATCGATCCACAGTGCATGCCTCAGTTGATTTTTGGCACACAGCACGCTCGGATCTCGGGCCCACCCCCGAAACCTTGGGCTATACACCGAATTGGTCTAAAAATGCCCCGTTCACGGTGATTCGCCCATTTGTCCACCTAAATGGCCACGAAAAATTAAATGGACCACACTGGAATGATCCCCAACCTCCCTGACATGCCTCGATCGATTTTTGGCCCACAGCTCACCCGAACCCCGAGCCCACCCCTAAAACCGCGGGCTAAAGAACACCAATTTGGTCACAAAATGCCCCGTCCGCACTGTTTCGCCCGTTTGTCCACCCAATTGGCCACAAAAAATTAAAAGGAAAACACTGGGAAGATCCCCAACCTCCCTGGCATGCCCCAATTAATTTTTGGCCCATAGCATGCCCGGACCCCAATCACCCCGAAGCCGTGGGGTATAGCACACTGTTTTGGCCTAAAAATGTCCTGTTCGTGCCGTTTTGCCTGTTTGTCCACTCAAATGGCTGGGAAAAATTAAATGGATGACACTGGGATGAGCCCCAACCTACATGGTACACCCCAATCAATTTTCGGCAAACAGCACGCTTGACCCCCGGGACCACCCCCAAAATCGTGGACTATAGCACACTAATTTAGCCCAAAAATTTGTCGTTCATGCCATTTCACCCATTTTTCCACCCAAACGGCTGTGAAAAATTAAACGGACCACAATAGGATGATCCCCATCCTCTCTGGCACGCCTCAGTCGATTTTTGGCCGACAACATGCCCGGACCCCAAGCCCACCCTGAAACCATGGGCTATAGCACACCGATTTGGCATAAAAATTCCTCGTTCCCGCCTTTACACCCGTTTGTCCACCCAAATCGTAGGCTATAGCACACCGATTTGGCCCGAAAATGCCCTGTTCGCACCGTTTCGCTCGTTTGTCCACCCAAATAGCCACAAAAAATTAAACGGACCACACTGGGATGATTCCCAACCTTCCTGGAATGCCCGATTAATTTTTGTCACACAACTCACCTGGTCTCCCAGCCCACCCAAAAATCGTGTGCTATAGCATATCGATTTGGCCCGAAAATGCGTCATTTCGCCTGTATGTCCTCCTAAATAGCCACAAAAAATTAAACAGACCACACTGGGACTATCCCCAACCTCCCTGAAATGCCCCCAATCAATTGTTTCCCCATAGTACGCCCTGACCCAAGGCTCACCTAGAAACCGTGGGCTAAAGCATATCGATTTGGCACAAAAACAACTCGTTCATGCCGTTTTGCCCGTTTAACCACCCAAATGGCCATGAAAAGTTAAACGGACCACACTGGTTCGATCTATAACCTCCCTGGTACACCTTGGTCAATTTTTGGCCCACAGCATGCCCAAATCCCAGGCCCACCCCCGAAACCATGTGCTATTACACATCGATTTGGCTCAAAAATACCCTGTTCGCGTCGTTCCATCTGTTTGACCACCCAAATGGCCAAGAAAAATTAAACAAACCACACTGGGATGATCCCTAACCTCCCTGTCACGTCCCGGTCATTTTTTGGCCTACAGCACGCTCGGACCTCCGGGCCACCCCTAAAATCGTGGGCTATAACACACCAATTTCGCCCGTTTGTCCACCCAAATGGCCATAAAAAATTAAACGGACAATACTGGGATGATCCCTAACCTATCTAGCATGCCCCAGTCGATTTTTGGCACACAACACGCCCGGACCTTGAGCCCACCCTTGAAATTATGGGCTATAACACACTATTTCGGCCCGAAAATGCCTCGTGCGCACCGTTTTGCCCGTTCGTCCACCCAAATAGTCACGAAAAATTAAACGAACGACATTGGGATGATCCACAAGCTCCATGGTACACCCCGGTCGATTTATGGCAAACAGCACGCCTGAACCCTGGGACCATCCCCGAAATTGTGGGCTATAGCACACCAATTTTGCCTGAAAATATGTCGTTCGTGCTGTTTCGCCCGTTTGTCCACCCAAATAGCTACGAAAAATAAAAAGAACCACACTGGGATGATCCCCAACCTCCCTAGTATGCCCCAATAAATTTTTAGCCCACAACACGCCCGAACCCCGAGCCCACCCTAAAACTGTGGGTTATAGCACATCGATTTTGCCAAAAAATGCCCCGTTCGCGCTATTTCGCCTGTTTGTCCATCCAAATAGCCATAAAATATTAAACGGACCATACTGGGATGATCCCCAACCTTTGGGGCACGTCTCGATCGATTTTCAACCCACAACACGCTCGAACACCGGGCCTACTCCTGAAATCGTGGGCTATAGCACACCCATTTAGCCCAAAACTGCCCCGATCGTGCCGTTTTGCCCATTTGTCCTCCCAAATGACCACGAAAAATCAAATGGACCACGCTGGGATGATCCTGAACCTCCCTGACATGCCCTGGATGATTTTTGGCCCACAACACGCTCCAACCTCGGGCCCACCACTTAAACCATGGCCTATAGCACACAGATTTGGTCCAAAAATGCCCCGTTCGCACCGTTTCGCCCGTTTATCCACCCAAATGGCCATGAAAATTTTAATGGACCACAATGGGATGATCCCTAACCTTCATGACACTCCTCATTTGTTGTTTTGCACACAGCACACCCGGACTCCGAGCCCACCCCCAAAACCATCCGCTATAGCATATTGATTGCACCTAAAAACTCCCCATTCACGATGTTTCCCCCGTTTGTCCACCCAAATGGCCACGAAAAATTAAACACATCACACTGGGATGATCCCCAACCTCCTTGGTATGCGTCTATTAATTTTTGACACACAGTACGCCCAAACTCTGACCTCGCCCCCAAAACCGTGGGCTATAGCACATAGATTTGGCTCTAAAATGCCCCGTTCATGCTGTTTTGCCCGTTTGTCCACTCAAATAGCCACTAAAAATTAAACGAATCACACTGGAATGATCCCCAACCTCCCTGGCTTGCCCCAGGCTATAGCATACCATTTTTCACTGAAAATGCCCCGTTCGCACCATTTCGCTCATTTCTCCACCCAAATGGCCAAGAAAAATTTAACAGACAAAATTGGGATGATCCCCAACCTCCATGTCATACCCCGATTTCGGCAAACAACACGCCTGGACCCCGATACCACACCAATTTAGCTTAAAAATGCTCTTTTCTAGTTTGCCTGTTTGTCTACCCAAATGGCCACAAAAAATTAAATGGACTATATTGAGATGATTCCCAACCTTCGTGGCACACCGCAGTCGATTTTTCAGCCAATAGCATGCTCGAAACCCAAGCCCACTCACGAAACCAGGGGTTATAGCATACCGATTTGGCCCAAAAATGCCCCAATCATACCATTTTGCCAGTTTGTCAACCCAAATAGCCACGAAAAAGTAAACGGATGATACTGGGATGATCCCAAACTTCTGTGGCACATCTCGGTCAATTTTTGGCAGACATCACGCCTGAAACCCGGGACCATACTAATTTAGCCCTAAAATGTGCTTTTCTGTTTCACCCATTTGTCTACACAAATGGTAATGAAAAATAAAATGGACCACACTGGGATGATTCCCAACCTCCCTAACATGCCCCAGATGATTTTTGGCTGGCAGGACGCCCGATCCCCGGGTCCACCCCAAAACCATGGGCTATAGCACACGAATTTTACATGAAAACACCCTGCTCGCGCCGTTTTGCCCATTTGTCCACCTAAATGGCCACAAAAAATTAAACGAACCACAATGGGACAATCCCCAACCTTCGTGTCATGCCCCAATCGATTTTTAGCCTACAGCATGCTCGAACCCCAAGCCAACCCACAAAATCGGGGGCTATAGCACACCGATTTAGCCTAAAAATGCCCCAATTGCGCCGTTTCGCCTGTTTGTCTACCCAAATTGCCATGAAAAATCAAACGGACCACACTGAGATAATCCCCAACCTCCTTAGCATGTCCCCGTCAACCTTTGGCCCATAACACGCCTGGACCCCCAGCACACCCTGAAACAGTGAGCTATAGGACATCGATTTGTCCCGAAAATGCCCCGTTCATGCCGTTTTGCCCGTTTGTCCACCCAAATGGCAACGAAAAATTAAATGGACCACACTGGGATGATTCCCAACCTCCCTGGCACGTCCAATAAATTTTTAGCCCACAGCACACCCGGACTCTGGGCCTACCCTCAAAACCGTGTGATATAGCACATCAATTTGGCCCGAAAATGCCCCGTTCACGCCGTTTTACCTGTTTGTCCACCCAAATAGTTCCAAAAAATTAAACGGACCACACTGGGACTATCCCCAACCTCCATGGAATACCCCGATTAATTTTTGGCCCACAGCACGCCCGAAACTCGGGCCCACCCAGAAACCTTGGGTTAAGCATACCGATTTGGCCCGAAAATGACCCGTTCGAGCTGCTTTACCTTTTTATCCACCAAAACAGCCACAAAACATTTAATGAACCATAGCACAGCTAGAATCCGGGCTCACCCCTAAAACCATGTGCTATAGCACGTCGATTTTGCCTAAAAATGCCCCGTTTGCGCCGTTTCTCCTGTTTGTCCACTCAAATTGCCACGAAAAATTACACTGACTCTGCTGGGATGATCCTCAACCTCCCTGGCATGCCTTGATTTATTTTTAGCCTATATCATGCTCGAACCCTAGGCCCACCCCTAAAACCGTTGGCTATAGCACACCGATTTGGCCCAAAAATGCCCTGTTCACGCTGATTCTCTCAAATGTCAACCCAAATTGCCATGAAAAATTAAATGAACCACACTGAGATGGTACCCAATATTCCTAGAAATCCTCCGTTGATTTTTGACCCACATCATAATAGGACATAGCACACTGATTTGGCCCGAAATTACCCCATTCATGCCGTTTTGCCCGTTTGTCCACACAAATAGCCATGAAAAATTAAACGGACTATACTGGGATGATCCCCAACCTCTTGGAATGTCTTGGCCAATATTTGATGCACAGCACGCCCGGACCTTGGGCCAAATCCTAAAACCGTGGGCTATAGCACACCATTTTGGCCTGAAAATGTGCTATTCACACCGTTTTGCTCGTTTGTCCACCAAAATGACCATGAAATATATTAAACAGGCGATACTAGGATGATCCCCAACCTACCTATCATGCCTCAGTCAATTTTTGTGCACAGTACGCCCGAACCCCAGGCCCACCCTCGAAACTGTGGGCTACAGCACACCATTTTGGTCCAAAAATGCCTCTTTCAATCTGTTTTGCCCGTTTATCCACCAAAATGGCCACAAAAAATTAAATGGACTACACCAAAAAGGGCCTGGTAGATTTTTGGGAAATAGCACGCCTGGACCCTGGGACAACCCCCAAAACCGAGGGTTATAGCACACCAATTTTGTTAAAAAATGTACCGTTTACGTCGTTGCCCGTTTGTCCACCAAAGTAGCTATGAAAAATAAAATGGACCACATTGGGATGATCTCCAAACTCCCTGGCATTCCCCGGTTGATTTTTAGCACACAACACGCCCGGACCCTAGGTCCGCTCCAAAACTATGGGCTATAGCACATCGATTTTGTCGGAAAATTCCTCGTTCGCATCATTTTGCCCGTTTGCCCACCTAAATGGCCACAAAAAATTAAACGGACCATACTAGGATGATCCCCAACATTCGTGGCATACCTCGGTTAATTGTTAACCCAAAGTACGCTCGGACCCCAGGCCCATCCCCAAAACCATTGGTTATAGCACACCGATGTGGCCCAAAAATGCCTCAATCGTGGTGTTTCACCTATTTGTCTACCTAAATGGCCATGAAAAATCAACGGACTATACTGGGATGATCCCCAACCTCTCTGGCATACCTTGGTCAATTTTTGGCCCACAACAAGCCCGAACCCTAGGCTCACCCCCAAAACCGTGAGTTATAGCACACCGATTTGGCTAAAAAATGCCACGTTCCCGCTGTTTCACCCATTTGTCCATCGAAATGGCCGTGAAAAACTAAACAGACCACACTAGGATGATCCCCGACCTCCCTGGAATGCCCCGGTCAATTTTCAGCCCATATCTACCTAGACCCAGGGCCCACCCCCAAAACTGTGGGCTATAGCACACCGATTTGGATCGAAAATGCCTCGTTCGTGCCGTTTCTCCCGTTTGTACACCCAAATAACTACGAAAAAATAAACAGACCATACTAAAATGATACCCAACTGCCCTGGTATGCCTCAATTGATTTTGGGCTCATAACACACCCGGACCCCGAGCCCACCCCCAAAACCGTGGGCCATAGCACACAAATTTGGTTTGAAAATGCCCCTTTCGCTCTGTGTCACCCGTTTGTCCTACCAAATGGACACAAAAAATTAAACGGACTATATTGGGACTATCCCCAACCTCCCTGGCACTCCTCGATTGATTTTCGTCCCCCAGCACGCTCGAACCATGGGTCCACCTCTGAAACTGTGGGCTATAGCACACCAATTTGGCCAAAAAATGGACCATTCATGCCGTTTCGCATGTTTGTCCACCCAAATGGCTAGAAAAATTAAACGGACCATGATAGGATGATCCCCAACCTCCCTGGCACTCCCTAATCAATTTTCAACCCACTACACGCCTGGACCTCGGGCCCACCCTCAAAACTGTGGCTATAGATTATTGATTTGGCCTAAAAATGTGTCGTTCGCACTGTTTTGCCCGTTTTTCTGTCCAAAAGGCCACAAAAAATTAAACGAACCTCACTGGGATAGTCCCTAACCTTCTCAGCATACCCCTGTCAATTTTTCGCCCACAGAACCCCTGAACCCTGGGTCCACCCCTAAAATCGAGGGTTATAGCACCCCGATTTGTCCCCAAAATTCCCTGTTCCTGCCGTTTTGCTCGTTTGTCCACCCAAATGGCCACAAAAAATTAATCGGACCATACTAGGATGATCCCTAACCTCCCTAGCTTACCGCAATTGGTTTTTGATCCACACCACGCTCGGACACTGGACCCACCCCTAAACCGTGGGCTATAACACACTGATTTGGGTCAAAAATGCCCCGTTCATGCTGTTTTGCCCATTTGTTGACAAAATGGCCATGAAAAATTAAACAGACTACAATGGGACGATCCTCAACCATCATGGCATGCCTTGGTCAATTTTCGATCGACAGCATACCTGGACTCGGGCCACCCCCAAAATCGTGTGTTATAGCACACCGATTTGGCCTAAAAATACCCCATTTGTATTGTTTTGCCCGTTTGTCTACCCAAATGGCCATAAACAATTAAACGAACCACCCTAGAATGATCCCCAATATCCTTGGAACACCCCGATCGGTTTTTAGCCCATAGTACGCCCGGGCCCCAGGCCCACCCTCGAAACCCTATGCTATTGCACATTGATTTGGACCAAAAATACCCTGTTCATGCCGTTTTACCCATTTGTCCACCTTAATAGCCACGAAAAATTAAACGGATCATATTGGAATGATCCTCAACCTCCATGGCATGCCAAAGTCGATTTTTAGCCTACAGCATGCCCAAACCCTGGGCCCACCCCAAAAACCATAGGCTATAGCAAACCAATTTGGCCTAAAAATGCCTCGTTCGCATCGTTTAGGCCATTTGTCTACCCGAATTAACACGAAAAGGAAAACGAATCACACTGGGACCATCCCAACCTCTCTGGCATGCCCTGATCAATTTTCAACCCATAGCACACCGGACCTCGGACCCACCCCCCAAAACCGTGGGCTATAGCACACCGATTTGGTTCGAAAATACTCGATTTGCACCGTTTCGTGCATTTGTCCAACCAAATGGCCACAAACAATTAAACAAACCATGCTAGGATGATCCTCTATCTCCCTGGCATGCCCCGATTAATTTTCGGCCTTCAGCCATCAAGACCCTGAGCCGAACCTTGAAACCGTATGCTATAGCACACCGATTTGGCCCAAAATTGCCTCGTTCGTGCTGTTTCGCCCGTTTGTCCACCCAAATGGCCTCAAGAAATTAAACGGACCATTCTGGGATGATCCCAACCTCCCTAGAATGCCCCAGTCAATTTTCAGTCCACAACACGCCCAAACCTCGAGCCCACCCCAAAAACCATGGGATATAGCACACCACTTTGGCTAGAAAATGCCCCGTTAACACAGTTTCATCTGTTTGTTTGCCGAAATATCGACAAAAAATTAAACGAACCACACTGGGATGATCCCTAACCTCCTTGGGAAGCCCCGGTCAATTTTGGCCCACAGCACGCCTGAACCTCGATCCCACCCCAAAATCATGGGCTATAGCAAACCGATTTGGCCTAAAAATACTCCGTTCGCGCCGTTTCGCCCGTTTGTCTACTCGATGGACAACGAAAAATTAAACGGACCATACTGGAATGATCCCAACCTCCGTAGAATGCCCCACTCAATTTTTGGCCCACAACACGCCCAAACCTCGAGTCCACCCCCAAAACCATGGGATATAGCATACCAATTTGGCTAGAAAATGCCTTATTCACACAGTTTCATCTGTTTGTTAGCCTAAATATCGACAAAAAATTAAACTAACAACACTGGGATGATCCCCAACCACCTTGGGAAGCCCCGGTCAATTTTGGCCCACAGCACGCCCGATCCTCGATCCCACCCCAAAATCGTGGTCTATAGCAAACCGATTTGGCCTAAAAATACTCCGTTCACACCGTTTCGCCCGTTTGTCTACTCGATGGACAATGAAAAATTAAATGGACCATACTCCGATGATCCTCAAACTCCCTGGCATGCCTCGATCAATTTTTCACCCACAGCATGCCTGAAACCCTGGCCCAACCCCAAAATCGTGGGCAATAGCATGGCAATTTGACCCAAAAGTGCCACGTCCGCATCGTGTTGCCCATTTGTCCATCCAAATGGCCACTAAAAATTAAACGGAGCACACTGGGATGATCCCCAACCTTACTGGCATGCCCTGATAAATTTTTGGCCCACAACACATCTAGAACAAGGCCCATCCCCAAAATCGTGGGCTATAGCACACCGATTTAGCTCGAAAATGCTCTATTCGCACCGTTTCGCCCGTTTGTCCACCAAAATACACATAAAGAAATTAAACGGATCATACTGCGATGATCTACAACATCCCTGGCACACTCCGATTGATTTTCTTCCTACAACATGCCCGGACCCCGGGCCTACCCCCGAAACTGTGTGCTTAACACACTAATTTGGCCCAAAAATTCCTCGTTTACATGGTTTGGCTCGTTTGTCCACCCAAATGGCTAGGAAAAATTAAACAGACCATACTGGGATGATCTCCAACCTCCCTGGCATATCCCGATCGATTTTCGTCCCGAAGCACGCCAGGACCCTAGGCCCACCTCCAAAACCGTGGGATATAGCACACCAATTTTGCTCGAAAATATACCATTAGCAATGTTTCCCATATTTGTCCACCCAAATGGACACATAATATTAAACATGCCACACTGGGATGATCCCCAACCTCCTTGGCATGCCCCAGTCGATTTTTGGCCCACAGCACGCCCGGACACCGAGCTCACCCACCCAATTAGCCTCGAATAATTAAACGAACCATACTGGGATGATCTCCAAAAACCCTGGCATGCCCCAGTCGATTTTCAGCCTACAGAACACCTATACCCCAGGCCTACCCCCAAAATCGTGGGCTATAGCACACGAATTTGGCCCGAAAATGCCCTGTTTGTGTCGTTTCACCCATTTGTCTACAAAAATCGCCATGAGAAATTAAACGGACCACACTGGGATGATCCCCAACCTCACTGGCATGCCCCGGTTAATTTTTTTCCCATAACACAAATGGAACCCAGGCGCACCCTCGAAACTATGGGCAATAGCACACCGATTTGGCCTAAAAATGCCCCATTCGCGCTGTTTTGCCCGTTTGTACACCCAAATAGCCACAAAAATGTAAACGGACCACAATGGTATGATCTGCAACCTCCCTGGAATGCCCCAATTGATTTTTTGATCACTGAACGTATGGACCCCGGGCCCACCCCTATAACTATGGGCTATAACGCACCGATTTGGCTTGAAAATGCCCCGTTCATCCTGTTTTGCCCATTTGTTCACCCAAATAGCCATGAAAAATTAAATGGACCACACTGAGATGATCCCCAACCTCTCTTTCACACCTCGGTTAATTTTTGGACCACAGCACGGCCGGATCCTATGTCCACCCCTTAAACCGTGGGCTATAGCACTCTAATTTGGCTCGAAAATGCACCATTTATGCTGTTTTGCCTATTTGTCCACCTAAATGGACACGAATAATTAAAACAACCACAATGGGATGATCCCCAACCTCCCTGGCATGCCCCAATTAATTTTTGGCCCACATCCGCCCGGACCTTGGGCCCATCCCCGAAACCATGGGCTATAGCACACTAATTTGGATTGAAAATGCCTCATTCGTGCCATTTCGCCTGTTTGTCCATCCAAACAACTATGAAAAATTAAACGGACCACACTAGAACGATACCCAACTACCATGGCATGCCTCGGTTAATTTTTGGCCTACAACACACCTGGACTCGAGCCCACCCCATTCGCTTTGTGTCGCCCGTTTGTCCTACTAAATGGACACAAAAAATTAAACAGACTACATTAGGACCATCCCCAACCTCCCTGGCATGCCTCGATTGGTTTTCAGCCCCCAGCATGCCCGAACTCTGGGTCCACCTCTGAGACTATGGGCTATAGCACACCGATTTGGCCTGAAAATGGACAATTCGTACTGTTTCGCTCATTTGTCCACCCAAATGGTTAGAAAAATTAAATGGACCATGCTAGGACAATCCCCAACCTCCCTGGTATTCCCCAAATGATTTTTGGCCTACTACAAGCCTGGACCTCGGGCCCACCCTCGAAACTGTGGCTATAGATTATTGATTTGGCATGAAAATGCGTCATTCGTACCGTTTTGACCGTTTGTCCTCCCAAATGGCCACAAAAAATTAAAAGAACCACACTGGGATAGTCCCAACCTCCCTGGTATGCCCCTGTCAATTTTTGGCCCATAGAATGCCCGAACCCTTGGTCGACCCCCAAAACCAAGGGCTATAACACACCGATTTTTCCGTAAAATTCCCCGTTCCTGCCGTTTTGCCCGTTTTTCCACTAAAATATCCACAAAAAAATAATCGGACCATACTAGGATGATTCCTAACCTCCCTGGCTTGCCCTATTTGATTTTTGGCCTACAGTACACCCGAACACTGTACCCACCCCAAAACCGTGGGCTATAACACACCGATTTGACCCGAAAATGTCCCGTTCACGCTGTTTTGCCCATTTGTCTACTCAATGGCCACAAAAAATTAAACAGACCACACTGGAATGATCCTCAACCATCATGGCATGCCCCGATCAATTTTCAATCGACAGCACACCTGGACCCTGGGCCCACCCCAAAAACCATGGGTTATAGCACATCGATTTGGCCTAAAAATGCCCCGTTCATATTGTTTCACCCGTTTGTCTACCCAAATGGCCATAAAAAATTAAACGAACCACACTGGAATGATCCCCATCATCCCTGGCACACCTCAAAGGATTTTTAGCCCATAGTACGCCTGGACCCCAGGCCCACCCTCAAAACCGTGTGCTATTGCACACCGATTTGGCCCAAAAAACCCCCATTCAGACCATTTTTCCTATTTGTGCACCTTAATCGCCACAAAAAATTAAACAGACCATATTGGGATGATCCTCAACCTTCATGGCATGCCACAGTTGATTTTTAGCCCACAGCACACCCGGACCCTGGGCCTACCCCCAAAACTATAGGCTATAGCAAACAGATTTAGCCTGAAAATGCCTCGTTTGAATCGTTTTGGCCATTTGTCCACCCGAATTACCCTGAAAAGTCAAACGGACCACACTCAGACCATCCCAACCTCTCTAGCATGCGCTGATCAATTTTCAACCCACAGCACACCCGGACCTCGTACCCACCCCCAAAACCGGGAGTTATGGCACACCGATTTGGTTTGAAAATGCCCCGTTTGCACCGTTTCACCCATTTGTCCACCCAAATGGCCACAAAAAATTAAACGAACTACACTAGGATGACCTCTACCTCCCTGGAACGCCTAGTTTGATTTTCTGCCTTCATCCGCCAAGACCCTGTGCCAAACCTCGAAACCGTGTGCTATAGCACACCGATTTGGCCCAAAAATGCCCCGTTTATGCTGTTTCGCTTGTTTGTCCACCCAAATGGCCTCAAAAAATTAAACGGACCATAATGGGATGATCCCAACCTCCCTAGAACACCCCAATCAATTTTGGGCCCACAAGACGCCAAAACCTCGAGCCCACCCCCCAAAACCATGGGATATAGCTCACCAATTTGGCTAGAAAATGCCCAGTTTGCGCAGTTTCACCTGTTTGTTTGCCCAAATATCGATGAGAAATTAAACGAACCATACTGGGATGATCCTCAACCTCCTTGGGAAGCCCCAATCAATTTTGGCCCATGGCACGCCTGAACCTTGAGCCCAACCCAAAATCGTGGGCTATAGCAAATCGATTTGGCCTAAAAATACTTCGTTTGCGCCGTTTTGCCCGTTTGTCTACCCGAATTATAATGAAAAATTAAACAAACCATACTGGGATGATCCTTAAACTCCCTGGCATGCCTCAATCAATTTTTGACCCTCGGCATGCCCGAAACCCTGGCCCACCTCCAAAATCGTGGGCTATAGCACGCCAATTTGATCCAAAAATGCCCCGTTCGCATCGCGTTACCCATTTGCCCATCCAAATGATCACTAAAAATTAAACGGACCATACTGGGATGATCCCCAACCTCACTGGCATGCCTCGATTGGTTTTTTGCCCACAACACATCCAGACCCAGGCCCATCCCCAAAACCATGGGCTATAGCACACCGATTTGGCCCGAAAATAGCCCATTCGCACCATTTCGCTCATTTGTCCAACAAAATACCCATGAAAATTTAAACGGACCATACTGGGATGATATCTATCATCCCTAGCACACTCCGGTCGATTTTCTTCCTACAACATGCCCAAACCCCGAGCCTACCCCCAAAACTGTGTGCTTATAACACACCGATTTGGCCCAAAAATTTCCCGTTCACACCATTTTGCTTGTTTGTCCACCCAAATGGCCAGGAAAATTAAAAAAACCACACTGGGATGATCCCTAAACTCCCTGGCATGCCCCGATCAATTTTTGGCCCGAAGCACGCTTGAACCCCAGGCCCACCCTCAAAACCGTGGGATATAGCATACCGATTTTGCTAAAAAATGTACCGTTAGCAATGTTTCACCCATTTTTCTGCCTACATAAAATTAAACGAAACACATTGGGGCGATCCCCAACCTCCTTGGCATAACCCAATCGATTTTCGGCCCACAGCACGCCCGAACACCGAGCTCACCCACACAATTAGCCTCAAAAAATTAAACGAACCATACTGGGATGATTCCCAAACTCCCTAGCATTCCCCAATTGATTTTCAGCATACAGCACACCCAGACCCCAGGCCCACCCCCAAAATTGTAGGCCATAGCACACAAATTTGGCCCGAAAATGCCCCGTTCGTGTCGTTTCACCCGTTTGTCCACCAAAATGGCCATGAGAAACTAAACGGACCACACTGGGACAATCCCCAACCTCACTGGAATGCCCCAATCAATTTTTGTCCCACAACACGAACGGACCCCAGGCGCACCCTCGAAACTATGGGCAAAAGCACCCTGATTTGGCCCAAAAATGCCCCGTTCACGCTGTTTCGCCCGTTTGTACACTCAAATGGCCACAAAAATATAAACAGACCATAATGAGATGATCCGTAACCTTATTGGCATGCCTCAGTTGATTTTTGGATCACAACACGTATGGACCCCAGGCCCACCCTCGTAACTGTGGGCTACAACGCACCAATTTGGCTCGAAAATACCCCGTTCATGCCGTTTCGCCCGTTTGTTCACCCAAATAGCCATGAAAAATTAAATGGACCATACTAGGATGATCCCCAACCTCTATGGCATGCCTCGGTTAGTTTTTGGACCACAGCACGGCTGGACCCTAGGTCCACCCCTTAAATCGTGGGCTATACCACACCCAGACCCCAGGCCCACCCCCAAAATTGTAGGCCATTGCACACAAATTTGGCCCGAAAATGCCCCGTTCGTGTCGTTTCGCCCGTTTGTCCATCAAAATGGCCATGAGAAATTAAACGGACCACACTGGGACAATCCCCAACCTCACTGGAATGTCCCGATTAATTTTTGTCCCACAACACGAACGGACCCCAGGCGCACCCTCGAAACTATGGGCAAAAGCACCCTAATTTGGCCCAAAAATGCCCCGTTCACGCTGTTTCGCCCGTTTGTACACCCAAATGGCCACAAAAATATAAACAGACCATAATGAGATGATCCGTAACCTTATTGGCATACCTCAGTTGATTTTTGGATCACAACACGTATGGACCCCAGGCCCACCCTCGTAACTGTGGGCTACAGCGCACCAATTTGGCTCGAAAATACCCCGTTCATGCCGTTTCGCCCGTTTGTTCACCTAAATAGCCATGAAAAATTAAATGGATCATACTAGGATGATCCCCAACCTCTATGGCATGCCTCGGTTAATTTTTGGACCACAACACGGCTGGACCCTAGGTCCACCCCTTAAATCGTGGGCTATACCACACCGATTTGGCTCGAAAATGCACTGTTTATGCATTTTGCCTATTTGTCCACCCATATGGCCACGAATAATTAAACGGACCACACTAGGATGATCCCTAACCTCCCTGGCATGCCCTGGTTGATTTTTGGCCCACATCCGCCCGGACCCAGGGCCAACCACCAAAACCGTGCGCTATAGCACATCGATTTGGATCGAAATTTCTCATTCGTGCCATTTCGCCCATTTGTCCACCCAAATAACTATGAAAAATTAAACAGACCACACTAGAACAATACCCAACTACCCTGGCATGCCTCGATTAATTTTCAGTCCACAACACACCCGGACCTCGAGACCAACACCGAAACTGTGGGCTATAGCACACAAATTTGGTCCGAAAATGCCCCTTTCGCTCTATGTTGCCCGTTTGTCCTACCAAATGGACACAAAAAATTAAACGGACTACATTGGGACCATCCCCAACCTCCCTGGCATGCCTCGATTTGTTTTCGGTCCCCAGCACACCCAAACCCCGGGTACACCTCTGAAACTGTGGGCTATAGCACAACGATTTGGCCTAAAAATGGACCATTCACGCCGTTTCGCCCATTTGTCCACCCAAATGGCTAGAAAAATTAAATGGACCATGCTAGGACGATCCCCAACCTCCCTGGGACTCCCCAATTAATTTTTGGACCACTACACACCTGGACCTCGGGCCCACCCTCGAAACTGTGGCTATAGATTATTGATTTGGCCAAAAAATGCATCGTTCGCACCATTTTGCCCGTTTGTCTACACAAATGGCCAGAAAAAATTAAACAAACAACATTGGGATAGTCCCCAACCTCCCTGGCATGCTTTTGTTAATTTTTGGTGCACAGAATGCTCAAACCCTGGATCCACCCCTAAAACTAAGGGCTATAGCACATCGATTTTTCCCCAAAATTCCCTCTTCCTTCCATTTTGCCCGTTTGTCCACCCAAATAGCCACGAAAAATTAATCGGAGCATACTAGGATGATCCCTAACCTCGCTGGCTTGACCCATTTGATTTTCGGCCTACAGCACGCTCGGACACTGTACCTACCCCTAAACCATGGGCTATAACACACTGATTTAACCCGAAAATGCCCCGTTCGCACTATTTTTCCCGTTTGTCAACTCAATGGACACAAAAAATTAAACAGACCATATTGGGACGATCCTCAACCATCATGGCATACCCCGGTCAATTTTCAATCTACAGCACACCTGGACCCCGAGCCCACCCCTAAAACCGTGGGTTATAGCACACCGATTTGGCCTAAAAATGCCCCATTCGTATCGTTTTGCCCGTTTGTCTACCCAAATGGCCATAAAAATTAAATGAACCACACTGGAATGATCCCCAACATCCCTGGCACACCCCGATCAATTTTTGGCCCACAGTACGCCTACACCCCAGGCCCACCCTCAAAACCGTGTGCTATTGCACACCGATTTGGACCCAAAAAACCTCGGTTATGCCGTTTTACCCGTTTGTGCACCTTAATGGCCACAAAAAATTAAACGGACCATAGAAGGATGATCCTTAACCTCCATGGCACGCCACAGTCGATTTTTAACCCACAGCACGCCTGGACCCTAGGCCCACCCATAAAAACATAGGCTATTGTAAACCGATTTGGCCCGAAAATGCCTCGTTTGTATCATTTCGCCCATTTGTCCACCCAAATTACCACGAAAAGTCAAACGGACCACACTGGGAACATCCCAACCTCTCTGGCATGCCCTAATCAATTTTCAACCCACAGCACACCCGTACCCCGTACCCACCCCTCAAAATCGTGGGCTATAGAACACTGAATTGGTCCGAAAATGCCCCCTTTGCACCATTTTGCCCATTTGTCCACCCAAATGGCCCTAAAAAATTAAACGAACCACACTAGGATGATTCTATAACTCCCTGGCATGCCCCAATAGATTTTAGGCCTTCAGCCGCCAAGACCCTATGCCGAACCTCGAAATCATGTGCTATAACACACCGATTTGGCCTAAAAATGACCCGTTCGTGCCGTTTCGACTGTTTGTCCACCCAAATGGCCATAAAAAATTAAACGGACCATACTGGGATGATCCCAACCTCCCTAGAATACCCCGATCAATTTTTGGCCCACAACACGCCCAAACCTCGAGGCCACCCGCAAAACCATGGGATATAGCACACCAATTTAGCCAGAAAATGCCCCGTTCGTGCAATTTCACTTGTTTGTTCGCCCAAATATCGATGAAAAATTAAACGAACCATACTGGGATGATCCCCAACATCCTTGGGAAGCCCTGGTTGATTTTGGCCAACAGCACACCCGAACCTCGAGTCCACCCCAAAATCGTGGGCTATAGCAAACCGATTTGTCCTAAAAATACTCCGTTCGCGCCGTTTCGCCTGTTTGTCTACCCGAATGACAATGAAAAATTAAACGGACCATACTGGGATGGTCCTCAAAGTACCTGTCATGCCTCAATCAATTTTTGAACAACAGCATGCCCGAAACCCTGTCCCATCCCCAAAACGTAGGCTATAGCACGCCAATTTGACCCAAAAATGCCCCGTCCGCATCGTGTTGCCCGTTTGTCCATCCAAATGGCCACTAAAAATTAAACAAACCATACTGGGATGATCTCCAACCTTACTGGCATGTACCAATCAATTTTTGAACCATAACATATCCAGACCCGGACCCATCCCAAGAATCGTGGGCTATAACACACCGATTTGGCCCGAAAGTGCCCCATTCGTGCCGTTTCGCTTGTTTGTCCACCAAAATACCCATGGAAAATTAAACGAACCATACTGGGATGATCTCCCACATCCCTGGCACACTCCGGTCGAGTTTTTTCTTACAACATGCCCGAACCCGGGGTCTACCCCAAAATTGTGTGCTTATAACCCACCGATTTGGCCCGAAAATTTCCCATTCACACTGTTTAGCTCGTTTGTCCACCCAAATGGCTAAGAAAAATTAAACGAACCACACTGGGATGATCCCCAAACTCCCTGGCATGCCGCAATCGATTTTCAACCAGAAGCATGCCTCGAACCCGAGCCCACCCCCAAAACCGTGGGATATAGCACACCGATTTTACTTGAAAATCTACCATTAGCAATGTTTCACTTATTTTTCCACCTACATGAAATTAAATAGACCACACTGGGATGATCCCCAACCTCCTTGGCATACCCCAGTCGATTTTCGGCCCATAGCATGCCCGAACACCGAGCTCACCCACCAAATTAGCCTCGAAAAATTAAACGAACCATACTGGGATAATATCCAAACTCTCTGGCATGCCCCGATCAATTTTCAGCCTTTATCACACCCAGACCCCAGGCCCACCCCAAAAATCATGGGCTATAGCACACGAATTTGGCCCGAAAATGCCTCGTTTGTGTCGTTTCACCCATTTGTCCACTAAAATGGCCATGAGAAATTAAACGGACCATACTGGGACGATCCACAACCTCACTGGCATGCCCCAGTCAATTTTTGTCCCACAACACGAATGGACCCCAGGCACACCCTCGATTGGCCCAAAAATGCCCCATTCATGCTGTTTCGCCCGTTTGTACACCCAAATGGCCACAAAAATGTAAACAGACCATAATGGGATAATCTGCAACCTCCCTAGAATGCTCCAGTTGGTTTTTGGATCACTAAACGTATGGACCCCGGGCCAACCCCTATAACTGTGGGCTACAGCGCACCGATTTGGCTCGAAAATGCCCCGTTCATGTTGTTTTGCCCGTTTGTTCACCCAAATAGCCATGAAAAATTAAATGGACCACACTGAGATGATTTCCAACCTCTCTGGCATGCCTCGATTGATTTTTGGACCACAGCACGGCCGAAACCTAGGTCCACCCCTTAAACCGTGGGCTATACCACACCAATTTAGCTCGAAAATGCACCGTTCATGTCGTTTCGCCTATTTGTCCACCCAAATGGCCATGAATAATTAAATGGACCATACTGGGATGATTCCCAACCTCACTGGCACACCTCGATCAATTTTTGGCCCACAGCACGCCCGGACCCCAGGGTTAACCCTGAAATCATAGGCTATTGCACAATGATTTGGGTCTAAAATGCCCTGTTCCCGCTGTTTTGCCCGTCTGTCCACACAAATGGCGATGAAATATTAAACGAACTATACTGTGATGATCCCTAACCTTCCTGGCATACCCCATTTGATTTTTGGACCACACCACGCCCCGACCCTGGACCCACCCCTAAACCGTAGGCTATAGCATACCGATTTGACCCGAAAATGCCACATTCGTGCAGTTTTGCCCGTTTGTCCACCCAAATAACCACAAAAAATTAAACAGACCACACTGGGATGATTTCTAACAAACTTGGAATGCCCCGGTTGATTTTCGGCTGACAGCACACCTGGACCCTGAGCCCACCCCCAAAACCATGAGCTATAGTACACCGATTTGGCCCAAAAATTCCCCGTTCGCGTTATTGCACCTGTTTGTCCACCCAAATGGTCATAAAAAATTAAACGAACCAAACTGGGATGATCCCTAACTTCCCTGGCACACGCCGATTGATTTTTGGCCCACAGCATGCCCGGACCCCAGGCCCACCCCCAAAACCGTGTGCTATGGCACACCGATTTGGCTCGAAAATGCCCCATTAACCCCGTTTCGCCCATTTGTCCACGCCAATGGCCACAAAAAATTAGACAGACCACACGGGGACTATACCCCACCTCCTTTACATACCCCAATTAATTTTTAGCCCACAGCTGCTGAGACCTTGGGCCCACCACCAAAACTGTGGGCTATAGCACACCGATTTGGCCCAAAAATGCCCCGTTTGCGATGTTTCACCCGTTTGTCCACCCAAATGGCCATGAAAAATTAAATGGACCACACTAGGACAATCCCAACCTCCCTGGCATGCCCTGATTAATTTTTAGCACATAGCACGCTCGAACCCTGGGTCCACCCCATAATCGGGGAATATAGCACACGATTTGGCCTGAATATGTCCCGTTCGCCCATCTATCCACCCAAATGGCATCAAAAAATTAAACGGACAACACTGTGATGATCCTCAACAACCCTGGCATGCTCCATTCAATTTTCAGCCCGCAGCACGCCCGAACCTCGATCCCACCCCCAAAACCGTAGGCTATAGAACAACAATTTAGGTCGAAAATGCGTCGTTCATGCTTTTTCGCCCATTTATCCACCCAATTAACAACAAAAAATTAAATGAACCACACCTGGATAATCCTCAAACTCTCTGGCACACTTCAGTTGTTTTTTGGCTCACAGCACGCCTAGACCCCAAGTCCACCCCCAAAATTATGGGCGATAACACACCGATTTGGCTCGAAAATGCCCTGTTCGCACCGTTTCGCCCGTTTGTCCACCCCTATGGCCGTTAAAAATTAAATGGAACATAATGGGACCTCGGGCCCATAGAACATCCAGACTTCGAGCCCACCCCAAAAACTTTCATCTATATCACACTGATTTGGCCTGAAAAACCCCATTCGCACCGTTTTGCCCATTTGTCCACCCAAATAGCCACTAAAAATTAAATGGACCACACTGGGATGATCCCTAACATCCCTGGAAACTCACAATTAATTTTTGTCCGACAATATGCCGAACCTCAGGCCCACCCCTGAAACCATGGGATACAATACACTGATTTGGCTAAAAAATGCATCATTAGCGCCATTTTGCCTGTTTGACTACCCAAATGGCCACAAAAACTAAACGGACCACACTGGGATGATCCCTAACATATCGGTCATGCACCGGTTGCTTTTTAGTCCATAAAATGCCCGGACCTTGGGCCCAACCCCGAAACCGTGGGTTATAGCACACCGATTTGGCTCATAAATTTGTCGTTAGGGCTGTTTTGCCCGTTTGACAACCTAAATGGCCATGTAAAATTAAACATACTAGACTGGGATGATGCCCAACATCCCTGGAAAACCTCGGTCGATTTTCAGCCCACAGCACGCTCAGACACCGAGCACACCCTTAAAACTATGGGCTATAGCAGATCGATTTGGCCCAAAAATTCTCCGTTCGTGTCATTTCTCCTATTTCTCCATCCAAATGGCCTCAAAAAATTAAACAGGCCATATTGGGATAATACCCAACCTCCCTGGCATGTCCAGGTCTATTTTCAGCCCAAAACACGCTCGAACCCTAGGCCCACCACCAAAATCATGCGCTATAGCACACCAATTTGGCCCAAAAATCCCCTGTTTGCACCGTTTCACCCGTTTGTTAATCGAAATATCCATAAGAAATTAATCAAACCACACTGGGATGATCCCCAGCCACCCTACCATGACTTATTCAATTTTTAGCCCATAGCATGCCCTTACCTCAGGCCCACCCCCAAAACTGTTGGCTATAGCACACCGATTTAGCCCAAAAATGCCATGTTTGTACTATTTCGCCCGTTTGTTCATCCAAATGACCACAAAAAATTAAATGGACCATACTGGGATGATCCTTGAACTCCTTGACATACCTCAATTAATTTTTGGGGCACAGAACACTCGGACCCTCGGCCCACCCTTAAACCGTGGGCTATACCACATCGATTTAGCCCAAAAACCCCCGTTCGCATCGTTTCGCTTGTTAATGTCAACCCAAATGGCCGCTAAAAATTAAACGAACACACTGGTATGATCCCTAACATCCCTGGCATGCCCTGGTCGATTTTTCTCCCACAACATATTTGAACCCCGGGCCCACCCCAATACCACGCTATAGCACACCGAATTGGCCTAAAAAATCTCTATTTGCATCGTTTCTCCTGTTTATCCACCAAAATTAAATGGACTACACATGGATGATACCCAATATCCCTAGCATACCTCGGTTGATTTTTGGCCCACAGCATGCCCGAACCCCAGGCCCACCCCCAAAACCATAGGCTATATCACACGATTTGGCCCGAAAATGCACTGTTCGTACCGTTTTGCCCATTTGTCCACCCAAATGGCCACAAAAAATTAAATGGACCACACTGGGATGATCTCCAACCTCCTTGGCACACCCCAATCTATTTTCAGCCTACAGCACGCCTAAACCTTGGGCCCACCCCTGAAACCGTGGGCTATAGCACACCGATTTGGCTTGAAAATATGCCGTTAGCACCGTTTTGCCTGTTTTTCCACCCATATGGCCACGTAAAATTAAACGAACTACCCTGGGATAATACCCAACCTCCCTGACATACCTCAGTTAATTTTTGGCCCATAAAACGCCCAGACACCGAGCACACCCCCAAAACCATGGGCTATAGCAGATCGATTTGGCCCAAAAATTCTCCGTTCATGCCTTTTCTCTTATTTCTCCACTCAAATAGCCTCGAAAAATTAAACAGATCATATTGGGATAATCTCGAACCTCCTTAGCATGCCCCAATCAATTTTTAGCCCACAGCATGCTCGAACCCCAGGCCCACCCCCAAAACCATATGCTATAGCACACCGATTTGGCCAAAAAATGCCCTGTTTGTGCCATTTCACCCGTTTGTCCATCGAAATGGCCACGAGAAATTAATCGAACCACACTAGGACAATCCCTAATCTCCTTGGCATGCCCTAATCTATTTTTGGCCTACAACACACTCGGACCCCAGGCTCACCCTCGGAACCATGGGCTATAGCACACCGATTTGGCCCAGAAATGTCCCGTTCCTTCTATTTCACCCGTTTGTCCTCCCAAATGGCCATAAAAAATTAAACCAACCACATGGAGATGATCCCTAAATTTCCTGGCATGCCCCAATTAATTTTTTGCCCACAGCATGCCCAGACCCCGAGCCCACTCCCAAACTCGTGGTCTATAGCACATCGATGTTTCCTAAAAATGCCCCATTCATGCCGTTTCCACTATTTGTCCACTCAAATGGCCACGTAAAATTAAACATACTACACTGGGATGATGCCCAACGTCCCTGGAAAGCCTTGGTTTATTTTCAGCCCACATCACGCTCAGACACCGAGCACACCCCCAAAACTGTGGGCTATAGCAGATCGATTTGGCCCAAAAATTCTCCGTTCGTGTCATTTCTCCTATTTCTCCACCCAAATGGCCTCGAAAAATTAAACGGGCCATATTGGAATAATCCCCAACCTCCTGGCATGTCCAGGTCTATTTTCAGCCCCTAGCACGCTCGAACCCCAGGCCCACCACCAAAATCATGCGCTATAGCACACTAATTTGGCCTAAAAATCCCCAGTTTGCACCGTTTCACCCGTTTGTCAACCGAAATATCCACAAAAAATTAATTGAAACATACTGGGATGATCCCCAGTTACCCTAGCATGACTTATTACATTTTCAGCCTACACCACGCCCTTACCTCAGGCCCACCCCCAAAACTGTGGGCTATAGCAAACCGATTTGGCCCAAAAATGCCATGTTTGTACTATTTCGCCCGTTTGTCCATCCAAATGACCACAAAAATTTAAATGGACCATACTGGGATGATCCTTGAACTCCTTGACATACCTCGATTAATTTTTGGTGCACAATACACTCGGACCCTCGGCCCACCCCTAAATCGTGGGCTATACCACATCGATTTGGCCCAAAAAAGCCCCATTCGCGTCATTTCGCTTGTTAATGTCAACCCAAATGGCCGCTAAAAATTAAATGGACACACTGGTATAATCCCTAACCTCCCTGGCACGCCCCGGTCGATTTTTGTCCCACCACATATCTGAACCCCGGGTCCACCCCCAATACCACGCTATAGCACACCGAATTGGCATAAAAAATCCCTATTTGCATCGTTTCTCCTGTTTGTCCACCAAAATTAAATGGACTACACATGGATGATCCCCAATATACCTGGCACACCTAGGTAGATTTTTGGCCCACAGCATGCCCGAACCCCAGGCCCACCCCACAAACCATAGTCTATATCACATAATTTTGCCCGAAAATGCACCATTCGCACCGTTTTGCCCATTTGTCCACCCAAATGGCCACAAAAGATTAAATGGACCACATTGGGATGATCCCCAACCTCCCTGGAATACCTCAATCTATTTTTGGCCCACAACACACCCAAACCTTAGGCCCACCCCTAAAACCGTGGGCTATAGCACACCGATTTGGCTTGAAAATATGCCGTTAGCACAGTTTTGCCTGTTTTTCCACCCATATGGCCACGTAAAATTAAACGGACTACATTGGGATAATACCCAACCTCCCTGACATACCTCGGTTGATTTTTGTCCCACAGAACGCCCAGACACCGAGCACACCCCCTAAACCATAGGCTATAGTAGATCGATTTGGCCCAAAAATTCTCCGTTCATGCCTTTTCTCTTATTTCTTCACTCAAATAGCCTCGAAAAATTAAACATATCATATTGGATACTCTCAAACCTCCCTGACATGCCCCAGTCAATTTTTAGCCCACAGCATGCCCTGGCCCCAGGCCCACCCCCAAAACCGTGTGCTATAGCACACCGATTTAGCCAAAAAATGCCCTGTTTGCGCCATTACACCCATTTTTCCATCGAAATGGCCACGAGAAATTAATCGAACCACAATGGGATAATCCCTAATCTCCTTGGCATGCCCTAATCTATTTTTGGCCTACAACACACTCGGACCCTAGGCTCACCCTCAGAACGATGGGCTATAGCACACCGATTTGGACCAAAAATGCCCTGTTCCTACTGTTTCACCCGTTTGTCCTCCCAAATGTCCATAAAAAATTAAACCAACCACATGGAGATGATCCTTAAATTTCCTGGCATGCCCCGATTAATTTTTTGCCTACAGCATGCCCGGACCCCAAGCCCACTCCCAAACTCGTGGTCTATAGCACATCAATTTTTCTTGAAAATGCTCCGTTCGTGCCGTTTCCACCATTAGTCCACCTAAATAGGCACAAAAAATTAAATGGACCATACAATGATCCCCAACCTCCCTTGCACGCCCCGGTTCATTTAGGCCCACAGCACGTCCGGAACCGGGCCCACCTCCAAAACCATGGGCTATAGCTCACTGATTTTGCCAGAAAATGCCGCATTCGTACCATTTCACTCGTTTGTCCTCCCAAATGGCCAGGATAAATTAAACATACCACACTGAGATGATCCCCAACCTCCTTGGCATGCCCAGGTTGATTTTTTGTCCACAACATGTCTGGACATCGGGCCCACCCCCAAAACTGTGGGCTATAGCACACTTATTTAGCCTAAAAATACCTCGTTCATGCCGTTTGCCCGATTGTTCTCCCGAATGGGCACAAAAAATTAAATAGACCACACTGGGTCGATCCCCAAACTCCCTGGCATGCCTCAATCAAATTTTGGCCAATACAATGTCAGGACCCCAGGCCCACCCCCAAAATCGTGGGCGATAACACACCGATTTGGCCTGAAAATGCCCCGTTGATGCCGTTTCACTCGTTTGTCGACCTAAATGGCCACAAAAAATTAAACGAACCATACTGAGATGATCTCTAACCTCCCTAGCATGCCCTGGTTGATTTTCGACCCACAGCATGTCTGAACCCCAATCCCACCCCCAAAATTGTGGGCTATAGTACACCGATATGACCTAAAAATACCACGTTCGTGTTGTTTCACCCGTTCGTCTACCTAAACGGCCACAAAAATTAAAAGGACCATACTGGGATGATCCTCAACCTCAATAGCGTGCTCTGCTCAATTTTTGGCCCATAGCACTCTTGGACTTGTACGCACCTCCGAAATTGGGGGATATAGCACACCGATTTGGCCTAAAATATTTCGTTCGCGCCATTTCACCCGTTTGTCTACCAGAATAGCCATGAAAAATTAAATAGACCATACTGGATTATCCCCAACCTGCCCAAACCCCGAGACCACCCCCGAAACCATGGGCAATAGCACACTAATTTGGTCTAAAAATGCCCCGATCATGCCGTTTCGCCCGTTTCTCAACCCAAATGGCCATGAAAAATTAAATGAACCATACTGGAATGATTCTCGACCTCCCTAGCATTCCTAGGTCAATTTTTAGCCCACAGCGTACCTGGACCCCGGGCCCACCCTCGAAACCATGGGCTATAGTACATTGATTTGGCCCGAAATACATCATTCATGCCGTTTCGCCCTTTTGTCCACCCAAATAGCCACAAAAAATTAAATGAACCACACTGGGATGATCCCCAACCTCCCTAGCATGCCCCAGTCGATTTTTGGCCCACAGCACGCCGGACCTTTGGCCCACCCCAGAAACTGTGGGCTACAGCACACCAATTTAGCCTGAAAATACCCCGTTCATAATGTTTTGTCAGTCTACCCAAATAGCCATAAGAAATTAAACGGACCACACCAGGACGATCCCCAAACTCCCTGGCATACACCGGTTGATTTTTAGCCCACAACATGCTCGAACTCCGGGCTCACCCCTAAAACTGTGGGCTATAACACACTGATTTGGCCTAAAAATGCCCCATTGGTGCTGTTTTGACCGTTTGTCCATCCGAGTGGCTATAAAAAATTAAACAGACCATACTGGGATAATTCCTTAACTCCACGGCATGCCTTGGTCAATTTTTAGCTCACAGTATCCCCAAACCCCAGGCCCACCCTCAAAATCATAGGTTATAGCACACCGATTTAGCCCAAAATGCCTCGTTCATACCATTTCACCTATTTGCCCACCCAAATGACCATGAAAAATTAAACAGATAATACAGGGATGATCCACAACCTCCGTGGCATACCTTGATCTATATTCGGCCCACAGCATGTCTGAATCCTAGGCCTACCCTCAAAATCATGGCCTATAGCACACCGATTTAGCCCGAAATGCCTCGTTCGTGCTGTTTCTCCCGTTTGTCCACCCATATCGCCACGAAAAATTAAATGAACCACACTGGGATGATCTCCAACCTTCCTAGCATGCCCTAATCAATTTTTGGCCCACAACACATCTAGACCCTAAGCCCACCCCCAAAACCGTGGGCTATTGCACACCAATATGGCCCAAAAATGCCCCGTTCACGCCGTTTTGCCCGTTAGTTCATCCAAATAGCCTAAGAAAATTAAATGAACTATACTGGGATGATCCCCAACCTCCTTGGCAAATCCTGGTTGATTTTTAGCCTACAACACGGCTGGACCCCAGGTCCACCCCCAAAATTATGGGCTATATCACACCGATTTGGCTCGAAAATATCACGTTCGCGCTGTTTCGCCTGTTTGTCAATTTGAATGGCCTCAAAAAATTAAACTAACCACACTGGGATAAACCCTAACCTCCCTGGCATACCGTTGTGATTTTTTGCCCATAGCACACCCGAACCCTTGTCCCACCCTAGAAACCGCGAGCTATAGCACACCGATTTACCATGAAAATGCCACGTTCGTGTTGTTTTGCACATTTATCCACCTGAATGGGAAGGAAAAATTAAATGAACCGTGATGAGATGATTTCTAACTTCCTTGGTAGGCCTCGGTTGATTTTCGGCCTAGAACACGCCTGGATCTCAGGCCCACGCCCAAAATCATAGGCTATAGCACATCTATTTGGCCTAAAAATGCCCCGTCCACGCTATTTTACCCGTTTCTCAACTCGACTGGCCAAGAAAAATTAAACGGACCACACTGAGATGATCCCCAAACTCCTTGGCATGCGTCGGTCAATTTTTGGCCTACAGCACACCCGGATCCCAGTCCTACCTTCGAAACCATGGGCTATAGCACACCGCTTTAGCTTGAAAATACATCGTTCGTGCCGTTTTGCCTGTTTATCCACTCAAATGGCCCCAAAAAATTAAAAGGACCACACTAGAATGATCACCAACCTCCCTGGCACACCCCAGTCAATTTTCACCCCACAAAATGCCCGAACCCCGGGCCCATCCCCAAAATCGTAGGCTATAGCACACCTATATTGCCAGAAAGTGCCCCATCCACTCCGTTTTGCAGGTTTATTCACCCAAATGGCCACAAAAAATTAAACAGACCATACTGGGATGATCCTCAATCTCCCTGGCATGCCTCAGTCAATTTTGACCTACAGTACTCTCGAACCCCAATCCCACCCCCGAAATCGTGGGCTATAACACATCTATTTAGCTTGAAAATGCACCATTCATGCTATTTCACCCGTTTATCCACCCAAATGGCCATGAAAAATTAAATGGACCACACTGGAATGATTCCCAACTCCCTGGCACACCTCGGTTGATTTTTGTCCCACAGCACGCTTGGACCCTAGTCCCACCCTTAAAATCGTGGGTTATATCACATCGATTTAGCCTAAAAACTCCATGTTCATATTGTTTTGCTCATTTGTCTACCTAAATAGTCATGAAAAATTAAACGGACCATACTTGGATGATCTTTAACCTCCCTGGCATGCCCCAATCGAATGTCGGCCTAAAGTATGCCCCATCCTCAAGCCCACCCCCAAAACTATGGGCTCTAGCACATATATTTTGCCTGAAAATACCCCGTTCATGCCATTTCGCCCTTTTGTCCACCCAAATAGCCACAAAAAATTAAACGGACCACACTAGGATGATTCCCTACCTTCCTGGCACACCCTGGTCAAATTTTGGCCCACAGAACGCTCTGACCCCAGGGCTACCCCCAAAACCATAGGCTAAAGCACACTAATTTGGCTCGAAAAGGCCTCATACACGCCGATTCGTCTGTTTATCCATCCAAAATAGCCACAAAAAATTAAATAGACTATATTGGGATAATCCTCAACCTCCCTGGAATACCTCAGTCAATTTTTAGTCCACAGCACGTGCGGACCCTAGGCCCACCCATGATATCGTGGGCTATAGCACATCGATTATACCTAAAATTGCCCTATTTCGCACCGTTTTGCCTGTTTGTCCACCCAAATGGCCATAAAAAATTAAACGGGCAAAACTGGGATGATCCCCAACCTCCCTGGCATGACCTGGTCAATTATACGCCGACAGCATGCCTAAGCCATGGGCTAATCCACAAAACCATGGGCTATAGCACACTGATTTAGCTTGAAAATGCCACGTTCGTGCTGTTTTTCCTGTTTGTCCATCCAAATGGACACGAAAAATTAAATGAGCCAAACTGGGATGATTTGAAACCTCCTTGGTACGCCTCAGTTTAGTTTTGGTGCACAACATTCTCGGACCTCAAGCTCACCACCAAAACCGTGGGCTATAGCACACCGAGTTGGCTCGAAAATGCCCCGTTTGTATCGTTTCGCCCATTTGTCCATCCAAATGGCCACGAAAAATTAAACGGACCATACTGGGATAATCCTCAACCTCTCTGGCACTACTCGGTCAATTTTTGACCCACAGTATGCCTAGACCCCAGGCCCACCTTCTAAACCGTGGGCCATAGCATACCAGTTTGATCTGAAAATGCCCTGTTCGTGCTGTTTTGCCCATTTATCCACCTAAATGGACGCAAAAAATTAAACGGACCACACTGGGATGATCCCTAACTTCCCTAGCATGGTCCGTTTGATTTTCTTTCGACAGCATGCCCGGAACTCGGACCCACCCCTAAAATTGAGGGCTATAGAAGAGTGATTTGGCCTGAAAATGCCCTATTTGTGCTGTTTCGCCCGTTTGTCTACCAAACGGCCATGAAAAATTAAACAGACTATAATGGGATGATTCCTAACCTCCCTGGTATGCCCTGGTCGATTATCGACAAACAGTATGCCCGTACCTTTGGCCCACCCCCAAAACCGTAGGCTATAGCACTCCGAGTTTGCCTAAAAACGCCCAGTTCACACTATTTCTCCTATTTGTCTACCCGAATGGCCATGAAATATTATTTGGACCACACTGGAATGATTCTCAACCTCCTTGGCATGGCTTGGTCAATTTTTGGCCCACAGCACCCCTGAACCCCGGGCCCATCCTTAAAATCGTGGGCTATAGAACGTCGATTTGATCCGAAAATGCCCCATTCGCGCTGTGTCACCCTTTTGTCCACCCGAATGGCCAAAATTAATTAAATGGACCATGCTAGGATGATCCCTAACCTCTCTGGCATAGCCCGATCAATTTTCATCCCACAGCATGCCCGAACCTAGTTCCACCCTCGAAATCGTGGGCTATAGCACACCGATTTGGCCTAAAAATACCCCATTCAGGCTATTTTGCCCATTTGTCCACCCAAATGGCCACGAAAAATTAAACGATCCATACTGAGATGATCCTCAACCCCCTTGGCATGCCCCTATCAATTTTTGGTTCACAGCACACTCGGACCATGGGCCCACCCCCAAAATCATGGGCTATAGCACACCAATTTGAACCAAAAATACCTAATACGTGTCGTTACACCCGTTTGTCCACCCGAATGGCCACACAAAATTTAACAGACCATACTGGGATGATCCACGACCTCCCTTACATGCCTCAGTTAATTTTTGACCCACAACACACCCAAACCTTGGGCCCACCCCTAAAACTGTGGGCTATAGCATGCCGATTTGGCCCAAAAATTCCCTGTTCGCACGGTTTTGCCCGATTGTTGACCCAAATGGCCTTAAAAAATTAAAATAAATACACTGGAATGATCCCCAACCTCCCTGGCATGTCTCGGTTGATTTTCGGCCCACAACATGTCCGAACCCCAGGCCCACCCTCTAAATAGTGGGTTATAGCACACCAATTTAGCCCGAAAATGCCCTATTTGCGCACTTTTGCTCGTTTGTCCACCTAAATAGCCACTAAAAATCAAATGAAACAAACTGGGATAATCACCAACTTCCCTGGCATGCCTGGAACCCAGGTCTACCCCCAAAACCATGGGCTATAGCACATCAATTTTGTTCAAAAACATCCCGTTCGCGCCGTTTCGCCTGTTTGTCCACCCAAATGGCTAAAAAAAAATTAAACGGACTACACTGGGATGATCCCCAATCTCCTTGGTACATCCTGGTTGATTCTTGATGTACAGCACCCCCGGACCCATGGGCCACCCCCAAAATGATGTGCTATATCATACCGATTTTATCCAAAAACTCTCTGTTGGCATCGTTTTGCCTGTTTGTCCACCCGAATGGCCACAAAAAATTTAAAAAATCATACAGGGATGATCCCCAACCTCCCTGGAATACCTCAATCGATTTTTGACCCACAACATGCCAGGACCTCGAGCCTACCCCCAAAATCGTAGGCTATAACACACTGATCTGGCTTGAAAATGCCCATTAATGCTGTTTCTCCCATTTATTCACTTGAATAGCCATGAAAAATTAAACAAACCACACTGGGATGATCCCCAACCTCCCTAGCATGACTCGATCGATTTTTGACCCACAATATGCCTGAACCCTAGACCCACCCCCAAAACCGTGGGCTATAGCAAACCTATTTAGCCCAAAAATGCCTTATTGATGCTATTTTGCCCATTCATCCACCCGAATGGACACAGAAAATTAAAAAAATCACACTGGGATGATTCCCAACCTCCCTGGCATGCACCGATCGATTTTTGGCCCACAACACGCTCGAACCCTGGGCCCACCTGATGTTTGAGTAGATGCTGAAATATTTGAGGCTTTTAACAGAGAATAATTGCAAAGTCTTAAGCAACTTTTGTCGTTTTTGATTGTGTTCTCTTTGATATTACAGTAAAATTCGAGATACAATAGAACCAACAATTATGGGAGTAAAAGAGTTGATTTTTGAGCAAGTAGAGAAGGAAAAATAGCTGACGACTTATTTAATAAGTCGTCAGCCTTGTGATAAGCTATCAAAGTTTCCATCAGGATTAGACAGAGAATGGCCTTCAGCTAGAATGTGTAATGACATCTATGATAGGCTGTTAGAAGTGTGATAAGCCGTCAGGCTCATCGTCAGGCTTAGGTAGGGAATGGATTTTGAAGTAAAGAAGTGATGACACCTCTGATAAGTCATCATATGTCTGATAAGACGTCAAGCCTCATCATCAGCCCAAGGCAGAGATTATCAAAGTAAAGAGAAGCTGTGATATTCTTGATAAGCTGTCAAACTCCTGATAAGCCGTCACACACGTCGTCACCTGACAGAGAAAATAATGTGATATATGATTTTATTTCCATAATTAGACTAAAGTATTTAAAGCATATGTTATGGTTTTCATTGAGGATTTGGGATTTTGGAACTCACATTTTGAGAACTTTTCTCTCTATTTTCTGACTTTAATTCTTTAGAGAGATTATTACAATTGTTTTGGGGATTTTCTATTATGATTAGAATCTAAGAAACACTTGTTTCTATTCATCTCACTGTAAGTTCATATATCAAACTATGAATTCAACTTTTTGTCTTGATTATTTGATTATGAGTAGCTAAATTCCCTTAACCTGAGTTGTGGGATCTGTGGGTTTATATTTGTAACGTAACTAAGTGTTCAAGATTCTAATGGTGGTAGGAACGTCTTGTTAATTCCATTATTTTACATGTTTATTATTGGTTGCAAACAATAGGCTTTGCTTACGGGTGATTTGCTTGAGATAAGAAATCAACCCTAGTAAGAAGTGAATTACCAACAGGGACTTGGAAGCATTAAACTTCCATTTAATAATTAATGTTGTAACAAGATTAATTAACTTGAGATAACATCCTGTTATAAAATATAAATTCCCTCAGTTCGAGAGAATTAAGTGGTTAAATGTCTAAATAGGGTGAGAAACATTTAGACATAACTTCAACAAGGATAGTCTATTGTTCCTACCTACCACAAGAATCTTGAACTGTTACTAGCGTCAGTCAAATTCCAGTACCCATAGTGAACACAACTCTGGTTTTTCTTATCATATTGACTTCAAAAACTGAATTGAGAAGTAATTATTTGTTACTTTTCCAAAATAACCCCATTCACAGGAAATGATAACTATCAGTTGACTAACCCGCAGATAACTCAAATTCACACCATATTCCCTATGGGATTCGACCCCAACCTAGTTGGGTTATTTATTGACAACGATCGCTTACATTCTCATAAGAGAGATGTAGTTTGAGCGTTATAAAAAATGGCACCGTTGCCGGGGAATATGATTGTAAAATTAAAGTTTGTGTTCGCTAATTGACTATTAGTCAAGTTTCCTAGTTTTACATTTATTTGTTGTTTTTGTTTTCTACAACACTTTTTTGGTGTATGCCAAGAACCAAAAGTTCTGGAGGACCATTATTACCATTTAATCTAGAACCGCAACTAATCGGCAGAATTACAGACTAGCAAGAGGCTGACAGGTTAGCAACCTTAGCTAGAGCTCACGTAAATGTGCAGAATGGCGGTCAATAAGTACGGAATCCAAATCTTGAGAATGAAGATTTGAGAGATGAGGAGTTGCTAAACCCTAGTAACCCAAGGCGTGCAGAGCAAATGCAATGTACAGTGTAATTATAACAGGAACCGTCCGTTCTAAGAAAGAAAAGATCACCAGTCGGCCAAGTATAGTCTCAATGATGATGATGATGGAATGGATAAAGCAGGTGCAATGCGTGCAATTATTCCTCCACCGTTAGCACCTGGGGCAAAATTTAACATTATGAGTACTATGATTCAACTTATTAATCTAAAGGGGTTGTTTGGTGGCCTTCCTGGGGATGATCCAAACTTGTATCTGGTGACATCACCATTTGTAAATCTTTTGATAACCCTGGAGTAAGCTAGAATGCTATCCGTTAGAGATTATTTTCATTGTCTCTGTCTGGGGAGGCAACATTGTGGCTTAATGAGCTAACACCCGATTTTATAACTAACTGGAGGCAGTTGAAAGAAGCTTTCATAGATAGGTTCTTTCCACCTTCTAGGAAGATATAGTTGAGGGATGAGATTAATAACTATAAACAGCTCCCAACTGAATCCTTGCGTGAAACCTAGGAGAGATTCAAAAAGAAGCTAACACAGTGTCCGAACCATAATATGACGGACATACACTTGATGGAGACTTTGTACACGGCTCTTAACTCTGTGACAAAACTAATTATAGATAATGTTTTTGGTGGTTCATTTGTTGATCTTACATTCCTAGAGACTTCAAAAATTCTAGACTCTGTAGTAGCAACCCCCACTACTTTTGTGGGTATGACTATAGAACAACGCAGAAGATATGAGGAGCATATTCAAGACATTGCTCACCTAAAAATGTAGATGGACTTGCTAACCAAGCATTTACTATTAGGTAAAATTGAGAAAGTAAAGGTTGTGGGATCGTAGGGCAAAGTGGAGTTTGACTCAGAAGAAGAGGCAAAATATGTAAACAATTAAGGGTTTCTGATGCAATATCCAAGGAAATTAAGGTCGGACTTATTATGACAAGGCTGTATATAAGATCTAAAAGTAAGGAAATTAGAGGAGCAATAATGATAGGAGCGGGCTATATGTCCCTCCTGAAAATCATGAGGCTACTACAACAAGTTCAAAAAAGATCTCCATGGAGGACATGATGGCTAAATTGTTAAAGGGAGTGGAGGCTACCAACTTAGGTGTGACTACCATGAAGACCGATCTGTCCTCTATTAGTCAGTTGGTAAACTTGCACTCCACTACAATCAAACAGTTGGAATAGTAAATGAGCCAACTCTCCGCAGCACTGAACCAGAGAAAAAGTGGAACATTTCCTAGTGATACGGTCTAGAATCTACGGAATGATGGCTCATGTATGGAAATTACCACTAGAAGTGGTAATATATTACCTGGCCCTTCTGTGGGTAAAAGTTTGATTGAAGATGTGATTAAAGCAGAGAATGAACCCAAAGAAGAATGTTCGGTGGAGTCTGAGAAGATGGATGGTTCTGATGATTCTCCAGAAAAAGGAAAAGAGAGGGAAAAGGAAGTAGTGATGAAAACTCTCCCAAGACCACCACCTCCCTTTTCTCAAAGATTGAAAAAGAAGATTTATGACATGAAATTTAGTAAATTTATGGCAATATTGAAGTAGTTAACAATAAATATACCTTTGGTGGAGGCACTTAAGAAAATACCAGGGTATGCTAAATTCATCAAGGACCTTGTTATAAAGAAAAAAATGGTGAGCTATGAACCAAAGGATAATCTCCATCATTGTAGCGCTATCTCTACGAGGACCTTGGTGTAGAAGAAGGCCGACCCTGGAGCATTCACTATTTCTTAATGGGTGCTCCTAAGAAGATTGTTCTTGATCTTGCTAATCGACCAACACCAATGGCTAAGCCATCCATTGAAGAGCCACCGATGTTGGAATTGAAAGAACTGCCTGGGCATTTAAGGTACGTGTTTTTGGGAAATGGAAACATGCTACCCATTATTATTACAGCAGATTTAAGCGAGCAGCAGGTAGAAGCACTTATTTTAGTACTTTAGAGGTACAAGAGAGAAATAGGATAGACTATTGTGGATATTATTGGCATTCCCCCTGGTATCTGTATGCATAAAATACAACTTAAGAAAGATTGTACTCCAACCATTGAGCACCAGCGCCATCTTAACCCACCAATCAAAATGTGGTTAAGAAGGAAATTATTAAGTGGTTGGATACAGGAGTGGTTTACCCTATTTCTGATAGTAAATGGGTGACCCCAGTTCAATGCCTACCTAAAAAATGCGGCATGAATGTTGTTGAAAATAAAAGGAATGAGTTAATTCCACTCAGGCCTGTGACTGGGTGGAGAGTTTGCATGGACTACCTCAAACTAAACTCATGGACTTTAAAAAACCACTTCTCGATGCCTTTTATGGACCCAATACTTGATCGATTGGCTGGAAGGGGATATTATTGCTTCTTGGATGGTTATTCTGGATATAACCATATCTTTATTGATCCTAAAGATTAGAAAAAGACGACATTCATATGCCCATATAGAACCTTTACATTTAAGAAGATGCTGTTTGGGCTATGCAATACACCCGCTACTTTCCAACGGTGCATGATGTCTATTTTCTCATATATGGTGGAGGATACCTTAGAGGTGTACATGGATGATTTCTCAGTGGTGGGAGATTCATTTGAGCAGTGTTTGGGAAACCTGAGTATGCCCTTCCAATGATGTGCTGAATTTATTTTGATGCTTAATTGGGAGAAATGCTACTTTATGGTAAACAAAGGCATTTTTCTCGAGCACAAAATGTTAGCAAAAGGGATAGAGGTTGATTGAGCGAAAGTTAAAGTTATTGAGAAACTACCAAATCCTATTTCAGTGAAAGGAGTGCATAGTTTTCTTAGACATGATGGCCTTTATCGGAGGTTTATAATAGACTTCTCAAAGGTTGCAAATCCACTTTGCAAACTTTTAGAGAAATAGGTGAAGTTCTCCTTCTATGATGATTGCTTGAAGGCATTTGAATGCCTTTAAAAAAGCTGGTCAAGGCCCCTATCATTGTTGCATCAGACTGGTCAAAATCGTTTGAGATCATGTGTGATACAAGCGTTGTTTCCCTTTGAGCTGCATTGGGACACACAAAGGACAAATTGTTTTACCCAATATATTATGCCAGAAAAGCACTGAATGGAGCTCAAAATAACTACACTTTCACTGAACAGGAACTCCTGGATGTAGTGTATGCTTTGGAAAAATTCAGGACTTACCTACTTGGGACCAAGGTGGTGGTCCACACTGACCATGTAGCCTTGAGGTATTTAATGGCTAGGAAGGATGCAAAACCAAGGCTGATTAGATGGGTGTTGCTACTACAAGAATTTGACTTTGAAGTCAAAGATTGGAAGGGTTGTGAAAAGCAAGTTGCAGATCATCTGTCTAGAATAGAAGGTGAGCAGGCAGTTGGTGATGAAATAGAGATAAATAATACATTTCTTAATGAGGAGATCTTGGTTGCTGCTATGTATAAAATGCCTTGGTATGCTAATTTTGCAAATAATGTTGTCAGTGAGATTATTCTAGAAAATCTTTCTTTCCATCAAAGAAAGAAATTCCTTTATGATGTAACACATTACTTCTGGGATGAGCCGTATCTTTTTTGGCGATGTACTGACAGTATTATAAGGAGATGTGTTCCAGAAGTGGATGTATTATGTATATTGGAAGCATGTAATACTTCCCCAGTTAGAGGTGACCATGCAGGTGACCGAATGGCTAGGAAGGTATTATAGAGAGGCTACTATTGGTTAACGTTGTTCAAGGATGCTAATGAGTTTGTGCTGAAATGCGACAAATATCAAAGGTAGGGGTCGATCTCCAAAAGACATGAGATGCCTTTGACTAAGATGCTTGAAATGGAATTATTTATAGTCTGGGGCATCAATTTCATGGGTCCTTTTGTAAGTTCGTATAGGATGAAGTATATTTTAGTTGTTGTTGACTATGTCTCAAAATAGGTCGAAGCTGTTGCCTTGTCTAATAATGAAGGAAAGAGGGTTGTTGCTTTTCTCAAGAAGAGCATCTTCTCTTTCTTTGGAGTACCACTTACTATAATAAGAGATGGAGGATCTCATTTTTGTGACAAAGTATTTCGAGCTGCCTTAGAAAAATATGGGGTAAAACAGAATAGAGTAGTCACTCCATATCACCCACAAACTAGTGGGCAAGTGGAGGTGTCAAATCAAGAGATTAAAGCCATCCTAGCCAAAACGGTGAATGCTAGTCAAAAAGACTGGTCTCAAAAGCTCGATGATGCCTTGTGGGCATATCGGACTACTTTCAAGACACCCATTAGTATGCCACCATTCTAGTTGGTCTATGGAAAAGCATTCCACTTACCAATAGAGCTGGAGCACAAGGCTTTATGGGAACTCAAAAGGTTAAATTTGAATTAGAAGGAGGCAACAGAGCTAAGACTGGGACAACTGAATAAGATGGATGAATTTCATCTCAGGGCATATGAAAGAGCAAACCTATATAAAGAAAAAATGAAGTATCATGATTGGAGGATCGAGAAATGAGATTTCCAAAATGGTGACTTGGTTCTTTTGCTCAATTCTAGACTCAAAGTGTTCCCAGGTAAGCTTAAATCCAAGTGGTCAGGCCCATTTAGAGTTAGTCAGGTCTACTCATCTGGAGTAGTAGAACTTGAAAATGAAGATGACAGTATCTTTAAGGTAAATGGGCAATGAGTCAAACTTTATATCGGTCCAAAAGACTCGATGAAAAGTATTGCTACTATCTATCTTGATGAATTCTGAAGTAATCAAGATACCTAAGTTGTGCCGCAACGTTAAATCAGGCGCTACATGGGAGGCAACCCATGATCTCCGTGCTTGATCTACTCCAGATATATCCTAACCCTAAGTTTAGTTTTTCTTTGATTTTAAGTTAAGGGTGTAGGGTTAGTTGTTGTTGTAATATTTTGTAGTTGACTAGGAGAAATACAAGTACCTGAGGCAGTTAACAAAGTTTTGTCATTTTGATAACACCTCTCAAAGGGTCTAACTATTTAACTGTGTAATTTGCATCTAATTGTGACCACTGTGTATCTTTGTATGGTATTAGTTCTAGTTACTTAATAACCATTTCTAAATAATTGCATGAACTGGATGAGTAGTAACTTGTTATATACTTGTGTGCCATGTGCGTTTGAGATTTTACTTAGTTCCCTTTGTATGTTGAATCCAGAACTTGTCCTGTTAGTCTTACCTAGGTTGAAGGATAGGGGTTAGGAAAGGATCATAGACTGTTTTGATGTTAGACCACTTTAGCCTAAATGACCTTCCCTGTATGCATAATATCCCTTGATCCCTATTTTAAGCCTGAACAGCCTATTTCTTTTTGTTATACCTATTACCGTCTCATTTATATCATAATGAACCTGTTTTGGCCCTGGTCCTCCTTGCACACTGTGCACCTTGACTTAGGTAAATGGCCTAATTTGAGGGTTGCTATCATAGGGGAGCGTGATGTAAAATGAGTATTAAGAAAGGTAGAATAAAATAAAAAAATAAAAAGTTGGGTGCGGTGGAAAAGAACAAGAAAAGAAAAGTTGTGAAAAAAAGAAGTGATTGTAGAAAAGACCGCACCCATCCTGAATCTGTGTGATCAAGGAAAAAGAAGAATAGAAAAAGGCTAATGAGTGAGACCCTAAAAGCTAGTGTAGTGTCAAGGAGGCTTAGTCACTTTGAATATTATCGAGTATCATACCAGCCCCTAGCCTACGTTACAAGCCAAAGAGAAGACCTATAATGATCCTAGCTGACCTGTCTGAAAGTCTTGGTAATGAAAATTAGGGCAAACCTATGGTATTCGGCATACATTAATTGGAACTTCATTCTGAGAGTGAGTGTCTTTTGATTGTCCCCATGGTTACATATGTGATGTTTGATATAAGAGAGGTGGGACTTCTTTGTAGTGAGGGCACACTAGTTCCGTTGCTAGTTGCAAACCTGTTTGGATAGTGTAGTCTTGGTACATGCATGGTTGTTGTTGCTGAACTGATGCCATATCTTGATTCCTGCGTGTCGCATTGTTATTTTTCAATAATATACACAGTAGTTTCTAAATTGATTGACCTTGGAGATGGTGAAGATGTTTTGAGATAATATGGATAGTTGATTACGAAATGTACATTGTATCCTCTTGGTTGTGTTTTAATTGCTTGAGGTCAAGCAATTGTTTTAAGTTGAGGGTGTTTATGTGTGAGAAGATGCTAACACATTTGAGTCTTTTCACTGAGAATAATTGCAAAGTATTAAGCAAATTTTGTTGTTTTGATTTTTTTTCTCTTTGATATAGCAGTAAAAGTCGAAATACAAGAGAATCAGCAATTATGAGGGTAAAAGAGTTGATTTCTGAGCAAGTAGAGAAGGAAGAATATTTGATGACTTGTCTGATAAGACGTAAGCCTTGTGATAAGCTATCAAAGTTGCCATCAGGCTTAGACAGAGAACGGCCTTCAGCTAGAATGTGTGATGACATTTGTGATAGGCCGTTAGAAGTGTGATAAGCCATCAGGCTCATCGTCAGTCTTAGGCAGGCAATGGATTTTGAAGTGAAGAAGTGACGACATCTCTGATAAGTCATCACATGTCTAATAAGCAGCCAAGCCTCATCGTCTGCCCAAGGCAGAGATTATCAAAGTGAAGAGGAGCTGACGATATTCTTGATAAGCCATCAGACTCCTAATAAATCATCACACATGTCATCACCTGATCGAGAAAATACTGTGATCTATGATTTTATTTCCATATTTGGACTGAAGAATTTAAAGCATATGTGAGGGTTTTCATTGAGGATCTGGGATTTTGGAACTCATGTTTTGAGACTTTTATCTCTATTTTATGACTTTAATTCTGTAGAGAAATTATTACAATTATTTTGGGGATTTTCTATTGTGATCAAAATCTAAGAAACACTTGTTGCTATTCATCTCACTGTAAGTTGATATATCAAACTATGAATTCAACTTTTTGTCTTGATTATTTGATTATGAGTAGCTAAATTCCCTTAACCCGAGTTGTGGGATCTATGGGTTTGGATTTGTAACATAACTATGTGTTCAAGATTCTAATGGTGGTAGGAACGTCTTGTTAATTCCATTATTTTACATGTTGACTATTAGTTTCAAACAATAGGCTTTGCTTACGGGTGATTTTCTTGCGATAAGAAATCAACCCTAGTAAGAAGTGAATTACCAACAGGAACTTGGAAGCATTAAACTTCCATTTAATAATTAATGTTGTAACAAGATTAATTAACTTGAGATAACATCCTGTTATAAAATATAAATTCCCTAAGTTCGAGAGAATTAGGTGGTTAAATGTCTAAATAGGTGGAGAAACATTTATACATAACTTCGACAAGGATAGTCTGCTGTTCCTACCTACCACAAGAATCTTTGACCGTTACTAAAGTATGTCAAATTCCAGTACCCATAGTGAACATAACTCTTGTTTTCCTTATCATATTGACTTCAAACACTGAATTGAGAAGTAATTATTTGTTACCTTTCCAAACAAACCCATTCACAGGAAACTGATAACTATCAGTTGATTAACCCCTAGATAATTCAAATTCACACCATATTCCCTTTGGGATTCGACCCCAACCTAGTTGGGTTATATATTAACAATAATCGCTTACATTCTCATAAGAGAGGTGTATTTTGAGCGTTATCACCAACCCCAAAACCGTGGCCTATTCGATTTAGCCAGAAAATGCCCCGTTCGCGTTGTTTTGCCAGTTTGTCCACTCGAAGGCCACAAAAAATTAAACGGACCACATTGGAATGATCCCCAACCTCCTTGATATTCCCCCAATCAATTTTCGGCGAACAAGACGCTTGAACCCCAGGCCCATCCCAAAACAGTGGGCTATAGAACACCGATTAGGCCCTAAAATGCCCCGTTCGCGTCGGTTCACTCGTTTGTCCACCTGAATGGCCATGAAAAATTAAAAGGACCATACTGGGAAGATTCTCAATCTCCTTGGCATACCCCAGTTCATTTTTAGCCCACAACATGCCCAGACACCGAGCCCACCCCCAAAACCGTGGGCTATAGCACACCGATTTAGCATGAAAATGCCTCATCCACGCTATTACGCCCTTTTTCTCCACTTGAATGGCCATAAAAAATTAAACGTACCACACTAGGATGATCCCCAACCTCCCTGGCATGCCCGAGTTGATTTTTAGCCCACATCACGCCCAAACACCGGGTCCACCCCCAAAAATGTGAGTTAATAGCACACTGATTTGGCCCAAGAATGCCCTGTTCGTGCCGTTTTGCCTGTTTGTCCACCCGAATGGCCACTAAATATTAAACAGACCATATTGGGATAATCCGCAACCTCTCTGGCATGCCCTAATCAATTTTTGACCCACAGCACGCCCGGACCCCGAGCCCACCCCTAAAACCATGGGGTATAGCACACTGATTTGGCCCAAAAATACCCCATTCGCGCTGTTTTGCCCTTTGTCTACCCAAATAGCCATGAAAAATTAAACAGACCACACGAGGCCAATCCCTACCACTATCCCCAACCACCATGGAATACCTCAATCAATTTTTGGCCCACAACACGCCCGAAACCTGGGCCCACCCAGAAACCTTAGGCTATAGCAAACCGATTTGGCCTAAAAACAACCCGTTCGCATCGTTTTAACCGTTTAACCACCCAAATAGCCACAAAAAATTTAAAAGACCCTAGCACACCCAGACTTCGGGCCCACCCCCAAAACCATGAGCTATGGCACATCTATTTTTACATAAAAATGCCCCGTTTAAGCCGTTTCTCTCGTTTGTCCAATCAAATGGCCAAAAAAAATTACACAGACTATGTTGGGATGCTCCTTAACCTCCCTGTCATGCCCTGATTTATTTTTGGCCCACAGTATGCTCGAACCCTGGGTCCACCCCCAAAACCGTTGGCTATAGCACACCGATTTGGCCCGAAAATGCCCTATTCACGCTGATTCGCCCATATGTCCACCTAAATTTCCTCAAAAAATTAAATAAAATACACTGGGATGATACCCAACATTCTTGGCACTCCTCGGTTGATTTTTGACCCACATCATGCCAGGACCCCAAGCCCACCCCCAAAACCGTAGGCTATAGCACACTGATTTGGCCCAAAATTGCCCCATTCATACCGTTTCGCCCGTTTGTCCACCCAAATAGCCACGAAAAATTAAACAGACTACACTGGGATGATCCCCAACCTCCTTGGTGTGTCTCGGTCAAGTTTTAGCACACAGAACTCCCGGACCCTGGTCCCGACCCCAAAACTGTGGGCTATAGCACACCGTTTTGGTCTGAAAATGCCCTATTCGCACCGTTTCGCCCGTTTTTCCACACAAATGGCCATGAAAAATTAAACGGATGATAATGGGATGATTCCCAACCTCCCTGGCACATGTCGGTCAATTTTCGACCCATAGCACGCCCGGACCCCAGGCCCACCCTTGAAACCTTGGGCTACAGCATACTATTTTGGTCCGAAAATGCCTCTTTCAATCTATTTCGCCCATTTGTCCACCAAAATGGCCACCAAAAATTAAACAGATGACACTGGGATGATTCCCAACCTCCATGGAACGCTCCGGTCGATTTTTGGGAAATAGCATGCTTGGACCCCGAGACAACCCCCGAAACTGAGGGCTATAGCACACCAATTTTGCTAAAAAATACACCATTTGTGCTGTTGCTCGTTTATCCACCAAAGTAGCTACAAAATATAAAATGGACCATATTGGGACCCGATCGATTTTTGGCACACATCACGCCCGGACCCTAGGTCTATTCCAAAACTATGGGCTGTAGCACACCGATTTTGTCAGAAAATTTCTCGTTCGCATCGTTTTGCCCATTTATCCACCTAAATGGCCACAAAAAATTAAACGGAACACACTAGGATGATTCTCAACCTTCGTGGCACGCCACGATCAATTTTTAGCCCACAGAACGCTCGGACCCCAAGCCCACCCCCAAAACCATAGGTTATAGCAGACTAATGTGGCCCAAAATTGCCTTGATCATGCCGTTTCACCTGCTTGTCTACCTAAATAGCCATGAAAAATCAAACGGACTATACTAGGATGATCCCCAACCTCCCTGGCATTCCCCGGTCGATTTTTGGCCCACAGCACACCCGGACCCCAAGTTCACCCCCAAAACTGTGGGCTATAGCATACTGATTTGGTTCGAAAATGCCTCGTTCACGTTGTTTTACCCATTTGTCCACCCAAATGGCCGTGAAAAACTAAACGGACCACACTGGGATGATTCCCAACCTCCCTGGCATGCCCCGATCGATTTTTGGCCCACAGCTGCCCGGACCCAGGGCCCACCCCCGAAATCGTGCTCTATAGCACACCGATTTAGATCGAAAATGGCTCATTTGTGCCGTTTTGCCCATTTGTCCACCCAAATAACCATAAAAAATTAAATGAACCACAATAGAATGATACCCAACTGCCCTGGCACACCTCAGTAGATTTTTGGCCCACAACACAACCGGACCCTGAGCCCACACCCAAAACCGTGGGCTATAGCACACCATTTGTCCTACCAAATGGCTACAAAAAATTAAACGAACTATATTGGGATAATCCCCAACCTTTCTGGCATGCCCCGATTGATTTTTAGCCCCTAGAATGCCCAAACCCCGGGTCCACCTCTGAAACTATGGGCTATAGCACACCGATTTCGCCTGAAAATGGACCATTCACGCTGTTTCACCCGTTTATCCACCTAAATGGCTAGAAAAATTAAATGGACCACGCTAGGACGATCCCAACCTCCATGGCACTCCCGGATTGATTTTTGGGCCACTACACGCCCGGACATCGGGCCCACCCTCAAAACTGTGGGCTATAGATTATTGATTTGGTTTGAAAATGCGTTGTTCACGCCGTTTCGCCCGTTTGTCCATTCCAATGGCCACAAAAAATTAAACAGACCATACTGGGACTATCCCCAACTTCCCTGGCATGCCCCTGTCGATTTTTGGACAATAGAACGCCCGAACCCTGGGTCCACCCCCAAAACCGAGAGCTATAGCACACCGATTTGTCCCTAAAATTCCCCATTCCTACCATTTTTCCTGTTTGGCCTCCCAAATGGCCACGAAAAATTAATCAGACCATAATAGGACGATACCTAACCTCCCTAGCTTGCCCCATTTGATTTTCGGCCCACAGCACACTCGGACACTGGACCCACCCATAAACCGTGGGCTATAACACACCTATTTGGCTCGAAAATGCCCCCTTCATGCTGTTTCACCCGTTTGTCGACTAAATAGGCACGAAAAATTAAATAGACCACACTGGGATGATCCTTAACCATCATGGCATACCCCGGTCAATTTTTGATCAACAACACATCTTGACCTCGAACCCACCCCTAAAATCATGGGTTATAGCACACCGATTTGGCCTAAAATTGCCCCGTTCATATCGTTTTGCCTATTTGTCTACCCAAATGGCCACAAAAAATTAAACGAACCACACTAGAATGATCCCCAACATCCCTGGCACACGTCGATCAATTTTTGGCCCTCAGTACGTCGGGACCCCAGGACCACCCTCGAAACCATGTGCTATTGCACACCGATTTAGCCCAAAAATACTCCGTTCATGCCGTTTTACCCGTTTGTCCACCATAATGGCCAATAAAAATTAACTGGATCATATTGGGATGATTCTCAACCTCTATGGCATGCCACAATCGATTTTTAGCCCACAGCACGCCCGGACCCTGGGTCCACCCCCAAAACCATAGGCTATAGCAAACCGATTTGGCCCGAAAATGTCTCGTTCGCATTATTTCGCCCATTTGTCCACCTGAATTACCATGAAAAGTCAAACGGACCACATTGGGACCATACCAACCTCCTTGGCATGGACTGATTGATTTTCAACCCATAGCACACCCTGACCCCAGACCCACCCCCTAAAACCATGGGCTATAGCACACCGATTTGGTCCAAAAATGCCCCGTTCGCACCGTTTTACCAATTTGTCCACCCAAATGGCCATAAAAAATTAAAAGAACCATACTAGAATGATCTTCTACCTCCCTGGCACGCCATGGTCAATTTTTCTCCTTCAGCCACCAAGACCCTTTGTCGAACCTCGAAACCGTGTGCTATAGCACACCGATTTGGCCCAAAAATGCCCCGTTTGCGTTGTTTCGCCTGTTTGTCCACCCAAATGGCCACAAAATATTAAACGGACCATAGTGGGATGATCCCAACCCTTCTACAACGTCCCAATCAATTTTTACCCACAACAAGCCAAACCCCGGGCCCACCCCCAAAACCATGGGTTATAGCACACCAATTTGGCCAGAAAATGCCCCGTTCGCGCAGTTTCACTTGTTTGTCCGCCCAAATATCGACTAAAAATTAAACAAACCATAATGAGATGATCCCCAACCTCCTTGGCCGGCCCCGGTCCATTTTGGCCCACAGTACGCCCGGACCTCGAGCCACCCCAAAATCGTAGGCTATAGCAAATAGATTTGGCCTAAAATTACTCCGTTCGCATCGTTTCGCCTGTTTGTCTACCCGAATGACAATGAAAAATTAAACGGACCATACTGAGATAATCCTCAAACTCTTTGGCATTCCTTGATCAATTTTTAACCCACAGCATGCCCGAAACCCTGGCCCACCCCTAAAATCGTGGGTTATAGCACGCCAATATGACCCAAAAATACCCCGTTCGCGTCGTGTTGCCCGTTTGTCCACCCAAATGGCCACTAAAAATAAAATGGACCATACTGGGATGATCCCCAATCTCAATGGCATGCCCCAATCAATTTTTGGCCCACAACACATCTAGACCCAAGCCTATCCCCAAAACCGTGGGCTATAGCACACTGATTTGGCCTGAAAATGCCCCATTCGCGCCGTTTCGCCTGTTTGTCCACCAAAATACCCATGAAAAATTAAACGGACCATACTGGGATGATCTCCAAGATCCCTGGCACACCCCGGTAGATTTTAGGCCTACAACATGCCCGGACCCCAGGCCTACCCCCAAGACTGTGTGCTATAGCACACCGATTTAGCCCAAAATTCCCCGTTCATACTATTTCACTTGTTTGTCCACCCAAATGGCCACGAAAAATTAAACGGACCACACTGGGACGATCCTTAACATACCTGGCATGCCCCGATCGATTTTTGGCCGGAAGCACGCTTGGACCCCGGGACCACCCCTAAAACCTTGGGATATAGCACACCAATTTTGCTAAAAAATATACCGTTAGCAACGTTTCGCCTATTTTTCTACCCAAATGGCCATTTAAAAATAAATGGACCACACTGGAATGATCCCCAACCTCCTTGGCATACCCCAGTCGATTTTCGGCCCATAGCACGCCCGAACACCGAGCTCACCTACCCAATTAGCTTCAAAAAATTAAACGGACCATACTGGGATGATCCCCAAACTCCGTGACATGCCCCGATCAATTTTCAGCCTATATCACACCCAGACCCCAGGCCCACCCCTAAAATCATGGGCTATAGCACATGAATTTGGCTCGAAAATGCCCCGTTCATGTTCTTTCACCCGTTTGTCCACCAAAATGGCCATGAGAAATTAAACGGACCACACTAGGACGATCCCCAACCTCACTGGCATGCCCCGATAAATTTTTTTCCCAAAACACAAACGGACCCCAGGCACACCCTCGAAACTATGGGCAATAGCACACCGATTTGCCCAAAAATGCCCCGTTCGCGCTGTTTTACCCGTTTGTACACCCAAATGGCCACCAAAATGTACACGGATCACAATAAAATGATCCGCAACCTCCTTGGCATTCCCCAATTGATTTTTGGATCACAGCACATATGGACCCCGAGCCCACCCCCGTAACTGTGGGCTACAGCGCACCAATTTAGCTCGAAAATGCCCCGTTCAAGCCGTTTTGCCCGTTTATTCACCCAAATAGCCATGAAAAATTAAATGGACCACACTGGGATGATCCCCAACCTCTATGGAATGCCTCGGTTGATTTTCGAACCACAGCACGATTGGACCCTAGGTCCACCCCTTAAACCGTGGGCTATACCACACCGATTTGGCTTGAAAATGCACCGTCCATGATGTTTTGCCTATTTTTCCACCCAAACGGCCACAAATAATTAAACGCACCACACTGGGATGATCCCCAACCTCCCTGGCATACCCCGATCAATTTTCAGCCCATAGCACGCCTGGACCTCAGGCTCACCCCCGAAATCATAGGTTATAGCACAATGATTTGGCTCTAATATGCCCTATTGCCGCCGTTTTGCCCGTCTGCCCACCTAAATGGCCATGAAAAATTAAACGAACCATATTGTAATGATCTCCAACCTCCCTGGCATGCCCCATTTAATTTTTGGCCATAGCACGCCCCAACCCTGGACCCATCCTCAAACCGTAGGCTATAGCACACCGATTTGACCCAAAAATGCCCCGTTCGTGCAGTTTTGCCTGTTTGCCTACCCAAATAACCACAAAAAATTAAACGGACCACACTGGGATGATCTCTAACCATCCTATCATGCCTCGATTGATTTTTGGCCGAAAGAATGCCTGGACCCTGAGCCCACCCCCAAAACCATGGGCTATAGCACACCGATTTGGCCCGAAAATTCCCCGTTTGCGTTATTTCACCTATTTGCCCACCCAAATGGCCACAAAAAATTAAACGGACCATAATGGGATGATCTCTAATTTCCCTAGAATGCGTCAATTGATTTTTGGCCCACAACATGCCCGAACCCCAGTAAATCCCCCAAAATCATGTGCTATGGCACACCGATTTGGCCCGAAAATGCCCCATTCACGCCGTTTCGCCCATTTGTCTTATGCAATGGCCATAACAAATTAGACGGGCCACACGGGGACTATACCCCACCTCCCTTGCATATCCTGATTGAGTTTTAGCCTACAGCCACCCAGAACCTGGGCCCACCACCAAAACTGTAGGCTATAGCACACCAATTTGGCCTGAAAATGCCCCGTTTGCGGTGTTTCACCCATTTATCCAACCAATTGGCCATGAAAAATTAAACGGACCACACTGGGACAATCCCAACCTCCTTGGCATGCCTCGATCAATTTTTAGCACACAGCACGCTCGAACCCCGGGTCCACCCCGTAACCGGGGAGTATAGCACACGATTTGCCCTGAATATGCCCCGTTCACGTCATTTCGCTCGTCTATCCACCCAAATGGCATCAGAAAATTAAACAGAACACACTGGGATGATCCTCAACTAACCTAGCATGCTCTATTTTATTTTTAGCCCTCAGCACGCCTGGACCTCGGGCCCACTCCCAAAACTGTGGGTTATAGCACAACGATTTGTGCCAAAAATACATCATTTATGCTTTTTCGCACGTTTGTCCACCCAAATGACCATAAAAAATTAAATGGACCACACTTGGATGATCTTTGAACTCTTTGGCATGCTCAGGTTGTTTTTTGGCTCACAGCACGCTCGGAGCCCAAGCCCACCCCTAAAATTGTGGGCGGTAACACACCGATTTGGCCCGAAAATGCCCAGTTCTCACCGTTTGTCCCGTTTGTCCACCCTTATGGCTACTAAAAATTAAACAGACCATACTGGGACCTCGATCCCATAAATCATCCAGGCCTCGGGACCACCCCAAAAACTATTAGCTATATCACACCGATTTGGCCCAAAAAAGCCCCATTCGCACCGTTTTGCCCGTTTGTCCACCCAAATAGCCACTAAAAATTAAACGGACCACACTGAGATGATACCTAACATCCCTGGAATTCCAAAGTTAAGTTTTGTCCCACAATATGCCGAACCTCGAGCCTACCCCTGAAACCGTGGGCTATAACACACTAACTTGGTCCGAAAATGCCTCGTTTGCGCTGTTTTGCCAATTTGTCAACCCAAAAGGCCACGAAAAATTAAACGGACCATAATGGGATGATCCCCAATATCCCTGGTACACCCTAGTTGATTTTTAGCCCACAGCACGCCCGGACATTGGGCCCAACCCTGAAACCGTGGGTTATAGCACACTGATTTGGCTCAAAGATGCGTTGTTAGCACCGTTTTGCCCATTTGACCACCCAAATAGCCACGTAAAATTAAACAGATAACACTGAGATGATCCCTAACCTTCCTGGAAATCCTCGATCAATTTTCAGCCCACAGCACGCTCGAATACCAAGCATACCCCTAAAACCGCGGTCTATAGCAGATCGATTTGGCCCAAAAATTCTCCGTTTATGCCGTTTCTCTTATTTCTCTATCCAAATTGCCTCAAAAAATTAAATGGGCCATATTGGGATAATCCCCAACCTCCCTAGCATGTCCAGGTCTATTTTCAGCCCACAACACGCTCTATCCCCAGGGCCAACACCAAAATCATGCGCTATAGCACACCAATTTGGCCCAAAAATGCCCCGTTTGCACCATTTCACTCATTTGTCAACCTAAATGGCCACGAGAAATTAATCGGACCACTCTGGGATGATCCCTAGCTACCCTGGCATGCCTTATTTGATTTTTATCCCACAGAATGCCCGAACCTCGGGCCCACCCCCAAAATTGTGGGCTATAGCACACCAATTTAGCCCAAAAATACTATGTTTGCATTGTTTTTCCCGTTTATCCACTTGAATGACCACAAAAAATTAAATGGACCATACAGGGATGATCCACGAACTCCCTGGTATGCCCCGATTAATTTTTGGCGCACAGCACGCTCAGACCATATAGGGATGATCCTCGAACTCCCTGGAATGCCCCGATCGATTTTTGTCCCACAACATATCTGGACCCCGGGCCTACCCCTAAAACCATGCTATAGAAAACCGATTTAGGACAAAAAATCCCTATTCACATCGTTTCTCCTGTTTGTCCTCCCAAATTAAATGGACCATACTGGGATGTTCCCCAACATCCCTATCACACCCCGGTCTATTTTTGGCCCACAAAAAGCTCGGACCCCAGGCCCACCCCCAAAACCATAGACTATATCACACGATTTGGCCCGAAAATGCACCGTTCGCACCGTTTTGCCCATTTGTCCACCCAAATGGCCACAAAAAATTAATGAACCATACTGGGATGATTCCAAACCTCCCTGGCATGCCCCAATCTATTTTTGGCCCACAACATGCCTGAACCTCTGGCCCACCCCTGAAACTGTGTGCTATAGCACACTGATTTGGCTTGAAAACATGTCGTTAGCACCGTTTTGTTTATTTGTCCACCCATATGGCCACATAAAATTAAACAGACTACACTGGGACAATTCCCAGTCTCCCTGGCACACCTCGGTTGAATTTTAGCCCACAGCATGCCCGGACACCGAGCACACCCCTAAAACTGTGGGCTATAGCAGATCGATTTGGCCCAAAAATTCTCCGTTCGTGCCTTTTCTCCCTTTTCTCCACTCAAATAGCCTTAAAAAATTAAACAGACCATATTGGGATAATCTCTAACCTCCCTACCATGCTCGGTTGATTTTTGGCCCATACCAAGCCCGAACCCCAGTCCCACCCCCAAAATCGTGCAAATAGCACACTGATTTGGCCCAAAAATGCCCCATTTGTGTTATTTCACCCTTTTGTCCATATCCATGATAAATTTATTGAACCTACACTGGGAAGATCCCTAATCTCCTTGGCATGCACCAGTTTATTTTCGGCCCGTAACACACCAAGACCCCAGGCTCACCCTCGGAATCATGGGCTATAGCACACCGATTTGGCCCAAAAATACCCCGTTCGTGCTATTTCACCCGTTTGTCCTCCCAAATGGCCATTAAAAATTAAACGGACTACACGGGGATGATCCCCAACCTCCATGGCATGCCCTAATTAATTTTTGGCCTACAACACAACCGGGACCTGAGCCTACCCCCAAAATCGTGGTTTATAGCACATCGATTTTGCCCGAAAAATGCCCCGTTCGCGCTGTTTGGCCCATTTGTCCACCCAAATGTCCACAAAAAATTAAATGGACCATACGGGGGTGATCTCCAACCTCCCTGACACGTCCCAATTTATTTAGGACCACAGAACGCTCATAACCCAGGCCCATCTCCAAAACCGTGGTAATAGCTCACTGATTTGGCCAGAAAATACCCCATTCGTACCGTTTCACCCATTTGTCCACTCAAATGGCCACGATAAATTAAACAGACCACACTGAGACGATCTCCAACCTCCCTGGCAGGCCCAAGTTGATTTTCTATCCACAGCATGCCTGGACCTCAGGCCCACCCCCAAAACCGTGGGCTATAGCACACTGATTTGGCCAAAAATGCCTCATTCACGCAATTTTGCCCGATTTTCCTCCCGAATGGGCACGAAAAATTAAACGGACCACACTGGGTCTATCCCTAAACTCCCTAGCACACCTCGGTCAATTTTTTGCCCACAGAATGTCAGGACCCCAGGACCACCCCTAAAATTGTGGGCGATAGCACACCGATTTGGCCTGAAAATGCCCCGTTCATGCCGTTTCACTTGTTTGTCCACCCAAATGGCCATGAAAAATTAAACAAACCATATTGAGATGATCTCCAACCTCCCTGGTATACCCTAGTCTATTTTTGACCTATGGCATATCCGGACCTCTATCCCACCCCCAAAACTATGGGCTATAGCACATCCATATGGCCTGAAAATACCCTGTTCGTGTTGTTTTGCCCGTTTGCCCACCCAAATGGCCATGAAAAATTAAAAGTACCATACTGGGATGATCTTCAACCTCAATGGCGTGCTCTGGTTAATTTTTGACCCATAGCACTCTTGGACCTATGCCCACCTCCGAAATTGGGGGATATAGCACACCGATTTGGCCTAAAACATTTTGTTCATGCCATTTCACCTGTTTATCCACCCGAATAGCCACAAAAAATTAAACAGAACACACTGGATGATCCCCAACCTCCCTAGCACACCTCTGTGATTTTCTGCCTAAAGTACGCTCGAACGCCAAGCCCACTCCCAAAACTGTGGGCAATAGCACACTAATTTGGTTCAAAAATGCCCCGATCGCGTCGTTTTGCCCATTCCTCCACCCGAATGGCCATGAAAAATTAAATAAACCATACTGGGGCAATTCTCGACCTCTCTGGCATTGGCCGATCAATTTTCAGCCCACAGCGCACTGTACCCCCGGCCCACCCTCAAAACCATGGTCTATAGCACAACTATTTAGCCTGAAAATGCACCACTCATGCCGTTTCGCCCTTTTGTCCACCCAAATAGCCACAAAAATTAAATAAACCACACTGGGATGATCCTCAACCTCCTTGGCATGCCTCATTCAATTCTAGGCCCACAGCACGCCGGACCCTTGGCCCACCCTAGAAACTGTGGGCTACAGCACACCGATTTAGCTCGAAAATGCCCCGTTCATAATGTTACGCCCGTTAGTCTACCCAAATAGCCACAAAAAATTAAACGGACCACAATAGGTCAATCACCAAACTCCCTGGCACACGCCGGTTGATTTTTAGCCCACAACATGCTCGAACCCTGAGCCCACCCCTAAAACCGTAGGCTATAACACACTGATTTGGCCTAAAAATTCCCCATTCGCGCTGTTTCACTCGTTTGCCCATCCGAATGGCCATTAAAAATTAAACGAACCATACTGGGATGATTCCTTAACTCTACGATATGCCTCGATCGATTTTCAGCCCACAGTATGCCCAAACCCCGAGCCAACCCTCAAAATCATAGGTTATAGCACACCGATTTGGCCAAAAATGCCCCGTTCATGCCGTTTCACCCATTTCCCCATCCAAATGGCCACGAAAAATTAAACGGACAACACAGGGATGATCCCCAATCTTCGTGGCATACCTCAATCTATATTTGGCCCAAACCACGTCTGAATCCTAGGCCCACCCATGAAATCGTGCCCTAAAGCACACCGATTTAGCCTAAAAATGCCCCATTCGCGCCGTTTCGCCCGTTTGTCCACCCAAATGGCCACGAAAAAATAAACAAACCATACTGGGATGATCTCCAACCTCCCTAGCATGCCCCAATCAATTTTTGGCCCACAGCACATCTAGAACCTAAGCCCACCCCAAAAACCATGGGCTATTGCACACCAATATGGTCCAAAAATTCCCCGTTCGCGCCGTTTCGCCTGTTTGTTCACCGAAATAGCCTCAAAAAATTAAACGAACCACACTAGGATGATCCCCAACCTCTTTATTATGGCTCGGTTGATTTTCAGCCCACAACACACCGGGAACCCAGGCCCACCTCCAAAATCGTGGGCTATATCACACCTATTTGGCTCGAAAACATCATGTTCGTGGTGTTTCGCCCGTTCGTTAATCCGAATGTCCACAAAAAATTAAACGAACCATACTGGGATAGTCCCTAACCTCCTTAGTATGCCGCTGTGATTTTCTGCCCATAGCATGCCTGAACCCTGGGCCCACCATAGAAGCCGCGAGCTATACCACACACATTTGCCACGAAAATGCCACGTTCATGCCATTTCGCACGTTATCCACCCGAATGGGTAGGAAAAATTAAATTACCCATGTTGAGATGCTCCCTGACCTCCTTAGTAGGCCCCTGTTGATTTTCAACCTACAACATACCCGGATCTTGGGCTCACGCCCGAAATCATAGGCTATAGCACACCTATTTGGCCTAAAAATGCCCCGTTCACGCTGTTTTGCTCATTTGTCAACTTGACTAGCCAAGAAAAATTAAACGGACCACACTGGGATAATCCCTAATCTCCCTGCCATGCCTCGGTCAATTTTTAGCCTGCAGCACGCCCGGATCCCAATCCCACCCTCGAAACCATGGGCTATAGCACACCGATTTAGCCCGAAAATGCCCCGTTCGTGCCATTTCAACTGTTTATCCACCCAAATTGCCCCAAAAATTAAACGAACCACATTGGAATGATCACCAACCTCCCTATCATGCCCCAGTCAATTTTTAGCCCACAGAACGCCCGAACCCCGGGCCCCCCCAAAAAATCGTGGGCTATAGCACACCTATTTCGCCTGAAAGTACCCCATTCACTTCGTTTTAGACGTTCATTTACCCAAATGGCCAAAAAAAACTAAATGGACCATACTGGGACAATCCTCAATCTCCTTGGCATGCCTCGATCAATTTTGGCCCACAGTACTCTCGGACCCCAGTCCCACCCCTGAAACCATGGGCTATAACATATCTTTTTAGTTTGAAAATGCACTACTCATGCTATTTCACCTGTTTATCCACCCAAATAGCCATAAAAAGTTAAAAGGACCATAGTGGGATGATTCCCAACCTTCCTGGCACACCTCGGTTGATTTTTGGCCCACAACACACTTGGACCATGGTCCCACCCTCGAAATCGTGGGCTATATCACATTGATTTAGACTTAAAAGTCCCCGTTCATATTGTTTTGCTCATTCGTCTACCTAAATAGCTAAAAAAAATTAAATGGACCATACTTGGATGATCCTTAACCTCCCTGCCATGCCCCGATTGAATGTCAACCTAATGGATGCCCTATCCTCAGGCCTACCCCCAAAACTATGGGCTATAGCACACAGATTTTGCCCAAAAATGCCCCGTTCACGCTGTTTCGCCCATTTGTTCACCCAAATAGCCTCAAAAAATTAAACGAACCACACTAGGATGATCCCCAACCTCTTTAGCACAGCTCAGTTGATTTTCAGCCCACAACATGCCTGGAACCCAGGCCCACCACCAAAACTGTGGGCTATATCACACCTATTTGGCCCGAAAACATCACGTTCGTGGTGTTTTGCCCGTTTGTCAATTCGAATGTCCACAAAAAATTAAACAAACCATACTGGGATAATCCCTAACCTCCCTAGCATGCCGCTGTGATTTTCTGCCCATAGCATGCCTGAATCCTTGGCCCACCATAGAAGCTGCGAGCTATAGCACACTGATTTGCCACGAAAATGCCACGTTCATGCCATTTCACACGTTATCCACCCGAATGGATAGGAAAAATTAAATTAACCATGTTGAGATGCTCCCTGACCTCCTTGGTAGGCCCCTGTTGATTTTCGACCTACAACACACCCGGATCTTGGGGCCACGCCCAAAATCATAGGCTATAGCACACCTATTTGGCCTAAAAATGCCCCGTTCACGCTGTTTTACTCATTTGTCAACTTGACTAGCCAAGAAAAATTAAACAGACCATACTGCGATAATCCCCAATCTCCCTGCCATGCCTCAGTCAATTTTTAGCCTGCAGCACGCCCGGATCCCAATCCCACCCTCAAAACCATGGGCTATAGCACACCGATTTAGCCCAAAAATGCCCCGTTCGTGCCATTTCAACTGTTTATCCACCCAAATGTCCCCAAAAATTAAACGGACCACATTGGAATGATCACCAACCTTCCTATCATGCCTCAGTCGATTTTTAGCCCACAGCACGCCTGAACCCCGAGCCCACCCCAAAAATCATGGGCTATAGCACACATATTTCGCCTAAAAGTGCCCCATTCACTTTGTTTCAGACATTTATTTACCCAAATGGCCAAAAAAAACTTAATGGACCATACTGGGACGATCCTCAATCTCCTTGGTATGCCTCGATCAATTTTGGCCTACAGTACTCTCGGACCCCAGTCCCACCCCTGAAACCGTGGGCTATAACATATCTTTTTAAGTTGAAAATGCACTGTTCATGCTATTTCACCAGTTTATCCACCCAAATAGCCATAAAAAGTTAAAAGGACCACAGTGGGATGATTCCCAACCTCCCTGGCATACCTCAGTTGATTTTTGGTCCACAGCACACTTGGACCATGGTCCCACCCTCGAAACCGTGGGCTATATCACATCGATTTAGCCTTAAAAGTTCCTGTTCATATTGTTTTGCTCATTCGTCTACCTAAATAGCTAAAAAACATTAAACGGACCACACTTAGATGATCCTTAAACACCCTGCCTTGCCCCGATTGAATTTCAGCCTAATGTATGGCCCATCCTCAGGCCCACCCCCAAAACTATGGGCTATAGCACACAGATTTTGCCCAAAAATGCCCTGTTCACGCTGTTTCGCCAATTTGTCCACCCAAATAGCCACGAAAAATTAAAAGGACCATACTAAGATGATCCCCAACCTCCATGGCACACCCTAGTTAAATTTTGGCCCAAAGCACGCTCGGACCCCAGGCCCACCGCCAAAACCGTGGGCTATATCACACCGATTTGGCTTGAAAATGCCTCATACACGCCGTTTCGTCTGTTTATCCATCCAAAATAGCTACAAAAAATTAAATGGACCATATTGAGTGATCCTTAACCTCCCTGGCATACCTCGGTCAATTTTTAGTCCACAGTACGTGCGAACCCCGAGCCCACCTATGATATCGTAGGCTATAGCACATCGATTATGCCTAAAATTGCCCCATTTTGCCTGTTTGTCCACCAAAATGGCCACGAAAAATTAAACAGGCCAAAATGAGATGATCCCCAACCTCCATGGCACACCCCGATCAATTATAGGTCCATAGTATGCCTAAGCCGTGGGCCGATCCCCAAAACCATGGGCTATAGCACACTGATTTTGCTTCAAAATGCCTCATTCGCGCCATTTTTCCTGTTTGTCCATCCAAATGGACACGAAAAAATAAACGAGATAAATTGGGATGATCTGCAACCTCCTCGGCATGCCTCAGTCAATTTTTAGTGCACGACATTCTTGAACCTTGGGCTCACCACCAAAATCGTGGGCTATAGCACATCGATTTGGGTTGAAAGTGCCTCGTTTGCATCATTTTGCCAATTTGTCCACCCTAATGGCCACAAAAATTTAAACAGAACATATTGGGACCATCCTCAACCTCTCTGTCATGGCTCGGTCAATTTTTGACCCATAGCATGCCCGGACCCTGGGCCCACCCTTTAAACCTTAGGCTATAGCACACCGATTTGATCCAAAAATGCCTTGTTCTCATCGTTTTGCCCATTTATCCACCCGAATGGCCACAAAAAATTAAACAGACCATACTGGGATGATCCCCAACTTCCCTACCATGCTTCGGTCGATTTTCTGCCTACAGCATGCCTGGACCCTTGACCCACCGCCAAAATTGTGGGCTATAGAACACCGATTTGGCCTGAAAATGCCCTGTTTGCGCTGTTTCTCCCGTTTGTCTACCAAACAGCCAAAAAAATTAAATGGACCAGACTGAGATGATCCCCAACTTCCCTGGTATGCCCTGGTCGATTATCAACCAATCGAATGCCCGTACCTCGGGTCCACCCCCAAAACCGTTGACTATAGCACTCTGATTTGGCCTAAAAATGCCCAGTTCACGCTGTTTCTCCTATTTGTCCACCTGAATGGCCATGAAATATTATTTGGACCATACTGGAATGATTCTTGACTTCCTGGAATGCCTCGATTAATTTTCGGCCCACAGCACGCCTGAACACAGGTCCTATCCCTAAAATCGTGGGCTATAGAACGTCGATTTGTTTCGAAAATGGCCCATTCGTGCCTTTTCACCTCTTTGTCCATCCGAATGGCCACAAATAATTAAACGGACCATGATGGGATGATCCCTAACCTCCCTAGCACACCCCGGTCGATTTTTGTCCCACAGCACGCCAGGACCTAGTGCCACTCCCGAAACCGTGGGCTATAGCACACCGATTTGGCTCAAAAATTCCCCATTCGATCCATTTCGCCCGTTTGTCCACCCAAATGGTCATGAAAAATTAAACGGACCACACTAGGATAATCCTCAACCCCTTTGGAATGGCCTGATCAATTTTTGGCTTACGGCACACTCGGACCATGGGCCCACCCCCAAAACCATGGGCTATAGCACACCAATTTGGCCCAAAAATGCCTTATTTGTACCGTTTCACCCGTTTGTCCACCCGAATGGCCACGAAAAATTAAATGAACCATACTGGAATGATCCCCGACCTCCCTTACATGCCTCAGTCGATTTTTGGCCCATAGCACACCCGAACCTTAGGCCCACCCCCAAAATCGTGGGCTACATCATGCCGATTTGGCCTAAAAATTCCTTGTTCGCACTGTTTCACCCGTTTGTTGACCCAAATGGCCATAAAAAATTAAAAGAAATACATTGGGATGATCCCCAACCTCCCTGGCATGCCTCGGTCGATTTTCGGCCCACAGCATATCTGAACCCCAGGCCCACTCCTAGAATAGTGGGTTATAGCACACCGATTTAGCTCGAAAATGCCCCATTTATGCCGTTTTGCTCATTTGTCCACCTAAATAGCCACTAAAATTAAATGAAACAAACTGGGATGATCCCCAACCTCCCTGGAACGCCTGGACCCCAGGTCTACCCCCAAAACTGTGGGCTATATCACATCAATTTTATCCAAAAACATTTCTTCCGCGCCGTTTCACCTGTTTGTCTACTCAAATGGCCACAAAACACTAAACGGACCATATTGAAATGATCCCTAACCTCCCTGGCATATCCCAATTGATTTTTGACCCATAGTACACCCAGACCCCTAGGCCACCCCCAAAATGATGTGCTATATCACATCGATTTCACTCGAAAACTCCCTGTTGGCATCATTTCGCTTGTTTGTCCACCCGAATGGCCACAAAAACTTTATCAAACCATACTGGGATGATCCCCAACCTCCTTGGCATGCCTCAATCCATTTTTGACCCACAGCACGCTCGGACCTCTGGCCCACCCCTAAACCGTGGGCTATAGCACACTGATTTGGCCTGAAAATTCCCCATTAATTTCGTTTCGCCTATTTTTCCACCCAAATGGGGATGAAAAATTAAACAAACCATACAAGGATGATCCCCAACCTCCCTGGCATGCCTCGATCTATTTTTGACCCACAGTACGCCAGAACCCTAGACCCACCCCCGAAACCGTAGGCTATAACAAACGTATTTGGCCCAAAAATGCCCCATTCATGCCGTTTCTCCCATTCGTTCACCCGAATAGACATGAAAAATTAAACAAACCACACTGGGATGCTTTCCAACGTCTCTGGCACGTAATACAATATGCCCGAAACCTGGGTCCACTTGATGTTTGAGAAGATGCTGACATATTTAAGGCTTTTAACTGATAATAATTTCAAAGTCTTAAGCAACTTTTGTTGTTTTTGATTGTCTTATCTTTGATATTATAGTAAAAGTTGAGATACAAGAGAATCAATAATTATGGGAGTAAAAGAGTTAATTTCTGAGCAAGTTGAAAAGGAAGAATAGCTGACGACTTATCTGATAAGTCATCATCCTTGTGATAAGCTTTCAAATTTTCCATTAGGATTAGATAGAGAATGTCCTTCAGCTAGAATATGTGATGACATCTGTGATAGGCCGTTAGAAGTGTGATAAGCCATTAGGCTCGTCGTCAGGCTTAGGTAGGGAATGGATTTTGAAGTAAAGAAGTGACGAAATCTCTGATAAGTTGTCACATGTCTAATAAGCCGTCATATCAAAGTGAAGAGAAGCCGACGATATTCCTGATAAGCTGTCAGAGTCCTGATAAGCCGTCACAAACGTCGTCACTTAACTAAGAAAATACTGTGATATATGATTTTATTTCCATAACTAGATTGAAGTATTTAAAGCATATGTTACGGTTTTCATTGAGGATCTGGGATTTTGGAACTCACATTTTGAGAATTTTTCTCTCTATTTTCTGACTTTAATTCTTTAGAGAGATTATTATAATTGTTTTGGGGATTTTCTATTATGATTAGAATCTAAGAAACACTTGTTTCTATTCATCTCACTGTAAGTTCATATATCAAACTATGAATTCAACTTTTTGTCTTGATTATTTGATTATGAGTAGCTAAATTCCCTTAACCCGAGTTGTGGGATCCGTGGGTTTGTATTTGTAACGTAACTAGGTGTTCAAGATTCTAATGGTGGTAGGAACGTCTTGTTAATTCCATTATTTTACATGTTTATTATTGGTTGCAAATAATAGGATTTGCTTACGGATGATTTTCTTGAGATAAGAAATCAACCCTAGTAAGAAGTGAATTACCAATAGGGACTTGGAAGCATTAAACCTCCACTTAATAATTGTTGTAACAAGATTAATTAACTTGAGATAACATCCTATTATAAAATATAAATTCCCTAAGTTCGAGAGAATTAAGTGGCCAAATGTCTAAATAGGGTGAGAAACATTTAGACATAACTTCAATAAGGATAGTCTGTTGTTCCTACCTACCACAAGAATCTTAAACTGTTACTAGCGTCCGTCAAATTCCAGTACCCATAGTGAACATAACTCTGGTTTTTCTTATCATATTGACTTCAAAAACTGAATTGAGAAGTAATTATTTGTTACATTTCCAAAATAACCCCATTCACAGAAAACTGATAACTATCAGTTGACTAACCCGCAGATAACTCAAATTCACACCATATTCCCTTATGGGATTCGACCCCAACCTAGTTAGGTTATTTATTGACAATGATCTCTTATATTCTCATAACAGAGGTGTAGTTTGAGCGTTATCAAAAATGGCACCATTGCCGGGGAATACGATTGTAAATTGAAGTTTGTGTGCGCCAATTGACTGTTAGTCAAGTTTCCTAGTTTTACATTTATTTGTTGTTTTTGTTTTCTGCAGTACTTTTGTGGTGTATACCAAGAACCAAATGTTCTGGAGGACCATTATTACCATTTAATCTAGAACCACAACTAATCAGATGAATTACAGACCAGCAAGAGGCTGATAGGTTAGGAACCTTAGCTAGAGCTCAGGTGAATGTGCAGAATGTCGGTCAAAAAGTATGGCATCCAAATCTTGAGGATGAAGATTTGGGAGAGGAGGAGTTGCTAAACCCTAGTAACCCAAGGCGTGCAGAGCAAATAGCTACACCAGCACATCGTAATTCTAACAGGAACAGTCCGTTCTAAGAAAGACAAGATCACCAGCTGGCCAAGTATGATCTCAATGATGATGATGATGGAATGGATGAATTAGGTGCAAGGGTTTAATTATTCCTCCACCGTTAGCAATTGGGGCAAAATTTAGCATTACGAGTACTATGATTCAACTTCTTAATCTGAAGGGGTTGTTTGGTGTCCTTCCTGGGGATGATCCAAACTTGTATCTGGTGATATCACCATCTGTAAATCTTTTGATAACCTAGGAGTAGGCTAGAATGCTATTCGTTTGAGATTATTTTCATTGTGTCTGTCTGGGTAGGCAACATTGTGGCTTAATAAGCTAACACCCAATTTTATAACCAACTGGAGGCAGTTGAAAGGAGCTTTCCTTGATAGGTTCTTTCCACCTTCCAGGAGGGTACAGTTGAGGGATGAGATCAATAACTTTAGATAGCTCCCAACTGAAGCCTTGCATGAAACCTGTGAGAGATTCAAAAAGAAGCTAACACAGTGTCCGAACCACAATATGATGGACATACACTTGATGGAGACTTTGTACAGGGATCTTAACTTTTTGATAAAACCAATTATAGATAATATTTCTGGTGGTTTGTTTGTTGATCTTACATTCCCAGAGACTTTAGAAATTCTAGAGAGAATGACCAAACAGAGTTGGACATGGCATACCAGAGACTCTGTAGTAGAAAGCCCCACTATTTTTGTGGGTATGACTATGGAACAACACAGAAGATATGAGGAGCATGATAAAGACATGGCTCACCTAAAAAAGCAGATGGACTTGCTAACCAAGCATTTACTATCAGGTAAACTGAGAAAGTAAAGCTTATGGGATCGCAGGGAAAAGTGGAGTCTGACTCAGAAGAAGAGGCAAACTATGTAAACAATCAGGGGGTTTCTGAGGCAATATCCAAGAAAATTAAGGTCGGACTTATTATGACAAGGCTGGATATAAGATCCAGGAGCAAGGAAATTGGAGGAGCAATAATGATAGGAGCGGGCTATATGTCCTTCCTAAAAATTGTTAGGCTACTACAACAAGTTATAAAAAGATCTCCATGGAGGACATGATGGATAAATTATTAAAGAAAGTGGAGGCTACCAACTCAGGTGTGACTACCATGAAGACCGATCTGTCCTCTATTAGTCAGTTGGTAAACTCGCACTCCACTGTAATCAAATAGGTGGAACAGCAAATGAGCCAAATCTCTGCAGCACTGAACCAGAGAAAGAGTAGAACATTACCTTGTGATACGGTCCAAAATCCACAAAATTATGGCTCATGTATGTAAATTACCACTAGAAGTGGTAAGATATTACCTGGATCTTCTGTGGGTGAAAGTTTGATTGTAGATGTAATTAAAGCAGAGAATAAACCAAAAGAAGAATGTCCGGTGGAGTTTGAGAAGCTGGATGGTTCTGATGATGCTCCTGAAAAAGGAAAAGAGAAGGAAAAGGAAGTAGTGGTGAAAACTCTCCCAAGACCACCATCTCCCTTTTCTCAAAGATCATAGAAGAAGGTTGACGACAAGAAATTTAGTTAATTTATGGAAATGTTGAAGTAGGCACTTAAGTAAATGCCAGGGTATGCTAAATTCATGAAGGACCATGTGATGAATAAAAAAATGGTAAGCTATGAACTAGAGGATAATCTCCATCATTGTAGCGCTATCTCTACGAGGACCTTGGTGTAGAAGAAGGTCGACCCTAAAGCATTCACTAGTCCTTATACGATTGGGTATCTAGAATTTTCTAAGGCCTTATATGACTAGGAGCGAGCATTGATATGATGCCACTGGCTGTATATAAAAAATGGGTTTGAGAAATCTCACACCCACCAACATATGACTCATGATGGCGAATAGGTTAGTAAAATAACCTATTGGCATTTTGTATGATGTGTTGGTGAAGGTAGCTAGCTTCATATTTCCTATAGATTTTGTCATTTTGGATTATGAGGTGGACTTTGAGGTGTCCATAATCTTGGGTCGACCTTTCCTTGCAATCGAAAGTATGTTGATTGACTTGCGAGCTAATGAGCTATTATCCAGGATGAATGATAAGGTGGTGCAATTTGATGTGTGACAATTAATGAAGTAGCATAAATAATAAGCGTGTTCTCAATTTTTGATGTGTATTATGAGGATGAATAGGACGTATCAATAGAGAAGAAACTTATTATCGAGCCTTTAGCCACAGTTCTGATAAATTTTGATCGTGAAGGCATTGAGGAGTATGAAGAGGCTGTTTGTTCTTTATCAGAAATGGGTTCATACTATTATGCTCCTAAGAAGCTAGTTCTTGATCTTGATAATCGACCAACACCACTGGCTAAGCCATCCATTGAAGAGCCACCGATGTTAGAATTGAAAAAACTGCCTGGGCATTTAAGGTACGTATTTTTGGGAAATGAAAACATGCTACCCATTATTATTGCAGTTGATTTAGGTGAGCACCAGGTAGAAGAACTTATTTCAGTACCTTAGAGGTAAAAGAGAGTAATAAGATGGACTATTGTAGATATTATTGGCATTCCCCCTGGAATTTGTGCGCATAAAATACAACTTAAGAAAGATTGTACTCCAACCATTGAGTACTAGAGCCATCTTAACCCACCAGTTCAAAATATGGTTAAGAAGGAAATTATTTAGTGGTTGGATGCAGGAGTGGTTTACCCTATTTCTGATAGTAAATAGGTGAGCCCAGTTCAATGCCTACCCAAGAAAAGGGGCATGACTGTTGTTGCAAATAAAAGAAATGAGTTAATTCCACTCAGGCCTGTGACTGGATGGAGAGTTTCCATGGACTACCTCAAACTAAATTCATGGACTTTAAAAGACCACTTCCCGATGCCCTTTATGGACCAAATACTTGATCAATTGGCTGGAAGGGGATAGTATTGCTTCTTGGATGGTTATTCTGGATATAACCTATCTGTATTTATCCTAAAGATTAGGAAAAGACGACATTCACATGCTCATATGGTACCTTTACATTTAAGAAGATGTTGTTTGGGCTATTCAATGCACCCACTACTTTTCAACGGTGCACGATGTCTATTTTCTCAGATATGGTGGAGAATACCTTAGAGGTATTCATGGATGATTTATTGGTGGTGGGAGATTTGTTTGAGCAGTGTTTGGGAAACCTGAGTATATCTTTCCAATGATGTGTTGAATTTATTTTGATGCTTAATTGGGAGAAATGCCACTTTATGGTAAAGAAGGGCGTCTTTCTCGAGCATAAAATTTTAGCAAAAGGGATAGAGGTTGATTGAACCAAGTTGAAGTTATTTAGAAACTACCATATCCTATTTCAGTAAAGGGAGTGCATAGTTTTCCTGGACATGCTGGCTTTTACCGGAGGTTTATAAGAGACTTCTCAAAGGTTGCAAATCCACTTTGCAAACTTTTGGAGAAATAAGTGAAGTTCTCCTTCTATGATGGTTGCTTTAAGGCATTTGAATGCCTTAAAAAAAGCTGGTCGAGGCCCCTATTATTGTTGCACCAGACTGGTCAAAATCGTTTGAGATCATGTGTAATACAAGCGTTGTTTCCCTTTGAGATGCATTGGGACACAAAAAGGACAAACTGTTTCATCCAATATATTATTCCAGCAAAGCACTGAATACAGCTCAAAAGAACTACACCTTCACTGAATAGGAACTCCTGGATGTAGTGTATGCTTTGGAAAAATTCAGGGCTTACCTGCTTGGGACCAAGGTGGTGGTCCACACTGACCATGCAGCCTTGAGGTATTTAATGGCTAAGAAGGATACAAAACCAAGGCTGATTAGATGGGTATTACAGCTACAGAAATTTGACTTTGAAGTCAAATATAGGAAGGGTTGTGAAAACCAAGTTGCAGATCATCTGTCTAGAATGGAAGGTGAGCAGGCAGTTGGTGATGAAATAGAGATAAATAATGCATTTCTTGATGAGGAGATCTTGGTTGCTGCTATGGATAAAATGCCTTGGTATGCTAATTTTGCAAATAATGTTGTGAGTGAGATTATTCTAGAAAATCTTTCTTTCCATCAAAGAAAGAAATTCCTTCATAACGTAACACATTACTTCTGGGATGATTCGTATCTTTTTCGGCAATGTACTGACAATATTATAAGGAGATGTGTTCTAGAAATGGATGTATTATGTATATTGGAAGCATGTCATACTTCTCCAGTTGGAGGTAACCATGAAGGTGACCAAATGGCTAGGAAGGTGTTTCAGAGAGGCTACTATTGGTCAACGTTGTTCAAGGATGCTCATGAGTTTGTGCTGAAATACGATAAATGTCAGAGGCAGGGGTCGATCTCCAAAAGACATGAGATGCATTTGACTAAGATGCTTGAAATAGAATTATTTATAGTCTGGGGCATCGATTTCATGGGTCCTTTTGTAAGCTCGTATGGGATGAAGTATATTTAAGTTGCTGTTGACTATATCTCAAAATAGGTTGAAGTTGTTGCCTTGTTTGATAATGAAGGAAAGAGGGTTGTTGCTTTTCTCAAGAAGAGCATCTTCTCTTTCTTTGGAGTACCACTTACTATTATAAGCGATGGAGGATCTTAGTTTTACAACAAAGTATTTTGAGCTGCCTTAGAAAAATATGAGGTAAAACAGTATAGAGTAGCTACTCCATATCACCCATAAACTAGTGGGCAAGTGGAGGTGTCAAATCAATAGATTAAAGCCATCCTAGACAAAATTATGAACGCTAGTCAAAAAGACTGGTCTTGAAAGCTCGATGATGCCTTGTAGGCATATTGGACTGCTTTCAAGACACCCATTAGTATGCCATCATTCCAGTTGGTCTATGGCAAAGCATGCCACTTACCAATAGAGCTGGAGCACAAGGCTTTATGCGAACTCAAAAAGTTAAATTTGAATTAGAAAGAGGCAACAGAGCTAAGACTGGGACAACTGAATGAGATGGATGAATTTCATCTCAGGTCATATGAAATAGCAAACCTATAAGGATCGAGAAATGAGATTTCCACAAAGGCGACTTGATGTTTTTTCTCAATTCTAGACTCAAACTGTTCCCAGGTAAGCTTAAATCCAAGTGGTCAGGCCCATTTAGAGTTAGTCAAGTCTACTCATCTGGAGTAGTCGAACTTGAAAATGAAGATGACAACATCTTCAAGGTAAATGGGCAACGAGTCAAACTTTATATCAGTCCAAAAGACTCGATGAAAAGTATTGATACTATCTATCTTGATGAAGTCTGAAGTAATCGAGATACCTGAGTCATGTCGCGACGTTAAATCAGGCGCTACATGGGAGGCAACCCATGATCCCAGTGCTTGATCTACTCTAGGTATACCCTAACCCTTAGTTTAGTTTTTCTTTGATTTTAAGTTGAGGGTGTAGGGTTAGTTGCTGTTGTAATATTTTGTAGTTGACTAGGAGAAATACAAGTACCTAAGGCAGTTAACAGAGTTTTGTCATTTTGTGAACACCTCTTAAAGGGTCTAACTATTTAACTGTGTGATTTGCATCTAATTGTGACCACTTTGTATCTTTGTATGGTATTAGTTCTAGTGACTTGATAACTATTTCTAAACAATTGCATGAACTGGATGAGTAGTAACTTGTTATATACTTGTGTTCCATGTGCGTTTGAGATTTTACTTAGTTCCCCTTGTATGTTGAATCCAGAACTTTCCCGGTTAGTCTTACCTAGGTTGAAGGATAGGGGTTAGGAAAGGATAATAGACAGTTTTGATGTTAGCCTGCTTTAGCCTAAATGACCTTCCCTGTATGCATAATATCCCTTGATCCCTATTTTGAGCCTGAATAGCCTCTTTCTTTTTATGATACCTATTACCGTCCCAATTAAATCATAATGAACCTGTTTTGGCCCTGGTCCTCCTTGGACACTGTACACCTTGACTTAGGAAAATGGCCTAAGTTAAGGGTGGCTATCATAGGGGAGCGTGATGTAAAATGAGTATTAATAAAGGTAGAATTAAACATAAAAATAAAAAGTTGGGTGCGGTGGAAAAGAACAAGAAAAGAAAAGTTGTTTAAAAAAAGAATTGCTTGTAGAAAAGACCGCACCCATCCTGAATTTGTGTGATCAAGGAAAGAGAAGAATAGAAAAAGGCTAATGAGTGAGATCCTAAAAGCTAGTGTAGTGTCGAGGAGGCTTAGTCACTTTGAATATTATCGAGTATCATACCAGCTCCTAGCCTATGTTACAAGCCAAAGAGAAGACCTATAGTGATCCTAGATGACTTGTCTGAAAGTCTTGGTAATGAAAATAAGGGCAAGCCTATGATATTTGGCATACATTGATTGGAACTTCATTCTAAGAGTGAGTGTCTTTTGATTGTCTCCATGGTTACATATGTGATGTCTGATATAAGTGAAGTGGGACTTCTTTGTAGTGAGGGCATACTAGTTACGTTGCTAGTTGCAAACTTGTTTGGATAGTGTAGTCTTGGTACATGCATGGTTGTTTTTGCTGAACTAATGCCATATCTTGATTCCTGTGTGTCGCATTGTTATTTTTCAATAACATACACAGTAGTTTTTTAATTGATTGACCTTGGAGATGGTGAAGATGTTTTGAGATAATATGCATGGTTGACTGCCAAATGTACATTGTATCTTTTTGGTTGTGTTTTATTTGCTTGAGGACAAGCAATTGTTTTAAGTTGAGGGTGTTGATGTGTGAGAAGATGCTAACATATTTGAGGTTTTTCACTGAGAATAAGTGTAAAGTCTTAAGCAACTTCTATTGTTTTTGAGTTTTTTCTCTTTGATATTGCAGTAAAAGTCAAAATACAAGAGAATCAACAATTATGGGAGTAAAAGAGTTGACTTCTGAGCAAGTAGAGAAGGAAGAATAGCTGACGACTTGTCTGATAAGTCGTCGGCCTTGTGATAAGCTATCAAAGTTGCTGTCAGGCTTCGACAGAGAATGGCCTTCAGCTAGAATGTGTGACGACATCTGTGATAGGCCGTCAGAAGTGTGATAAGCCATCAGGCTCAGGCAGGGAATGGATTTTGAAGTGAAGAAGTGACAAAATCTTTGATAAGTCATCACATGTCTGATAAGATGTCAAGCCTCATCGTCAGCCTAAGGCAGAGATTATCAAAGTAAAGATGAGATGACAATACTCTTGATAAGCCATCAGACTCCTAATAAACCACCACACACGTCGTCACCTGACCGAGAAAATACTGTGATCTATGATTTTATTTCCATAATTGGACTGACGAATTTAAAGCATATGTGAGGGTTTTCATTGAGGATCTGGGATTTTGGAATTCATGTTTTGAGCACTTTTATCTCTATTTTCTGACTTTGATTCTGTAGAGAGATTATTACAATTATTTAGGGGATTTTCTATTGTTATCAGAATCTAAGAAACACTTGTTGCTATTCATCTCACTGTAAGTTCATATATAAAACTATGAATTCAACTTGTTGTCTTGATTATTTGATTATGAGTAGCTAAATTCCCTTAACCCGAGTTGTGGGATCTATGGGTTTGGATTTGTAACGTAACTAGGCGTTCAAGATTCTAGCGATGGTAGGAACGTCTTGTTAATTCCATTATTTTACATGTTGACTATTAGTTGCAAACAATAGGCTTTGCTTATGGGTAATTTTCTTGAGATAAGAAATCAACCCTAGTAAGAAGTGAATTACCAACAGGAACTTGGAAGCATTAAACTTCCATTTAATAATTAATGTTGTAACAAGATTAATTAACTTGAGATAACATCGTGTTATAAAATATAAATTCCCTAAGTTCAAGATAAATAGGTGGTTAAATGACTAAATAGGTTGAGAAGCATTTATACATAACTTCGACAAGGATAGTCTGTTGTTCCTACCTACCACAAGAATCTTGAACCGTTACTAGCGTCTGTCAAATTCTAGTACCCATAGTGAACATAACTCTGGTTTTCCTTATCATATTGACTTCAAACACTGAATTGAGAAGTAATTATTTGTTACCTTTCCAAAAAAAACCCAGTCACAGGAAATTGATAACTATTAGTTGATTAAACCGTAGATAACCCAAATTCACACCCTATTCCCTGTGGGATTTGACCCCAACCTAGTTGAGTTATATATTGACAATGATCGCTTACATTCTTATAAAAGAGGTGTAGTTTGAGCGTTATCACCACCCCCAAAACCGTGGCCTATTCGATTTAGCCCAAAAATGCCCCGTTCGCATCGTTTTGCCAGTTTGTCCACTTGAAGGCCACGAAAAATTAAACAGACCACACTGAATGAGCCCCAACCTCCCTGATATACCTCAATCAATTTTCAGCCAACAAGACGCTCGAACTCCGGTTCCACCCCCAAAACAATGGGATATAGCACACTAATTTGGCCCTAAAATGCCCCGTTCGCGTCAATTCGCCCGTTTGTCCACCTGAAAGGCCATGAAAAATTAAAAGGACCATACTGGGATGATTCCCAACCTTCCTGGCACACCCCAGTCCATTTTTAGCCCACAAAACACCCAGAAACTAGGCCTACCCCTAAAACCGTGGTCTATAGCACACTGATTTAGCCCGAAAATGCCCCGTTCACGCCATTTTGCCCTTTTCTCCACCTGAATGGCCACGAAAAATTAAACGGACCACACTGGGATGATCCCCAACCTCCCTGGCATGCCTCAGTTGATTTTCAGCCCACAGCACGCCCGAACACCGGGTCCACCCCCTAAAACTATGAGCTAATAGCACACTGATTTGGCCCAAAAATGCCCTGTTCATGCTGTTTTGCCTATTTGTCCGCCAGAATGGCCACTAAATATTAAATGGACCATATTAGGATAATTTTCATCCTCTCTAGCATGCCCTGATTGATATTTGACCCACAACACGCCCGGACACCGAGCCCACTCCCAAAACCGTAGGCTATAGTCCACTGATTTGGCTCGAAAATGCCCCATTCGCGATGTTTTGCCCTTTGTCCACCCAAATAGCCACGAAAAAATAAATAGACCACACGAGACCGATTCCTAGCACACCCCAGTCAATTTTCGATGCACAACACGTCCAAACCCAGGGCCCACCCCCAAAACTGTGGTCTATAGCACATCGATTTGTTCTAAAAATGCCTCGTTCACACTGTTTTACCCGTTTATCCACCCAAATAGCCACAAAAAATTACACAGACCATACTGGGTTGATCCCCAACCTCCTAGCAGGCCTTGGTGGATTTTTGACCCAATTCACGCATGGACCCAAAGACCACCCCAAAAACCGTGGGCTATAGTACACCGATTTGGCTCAAAAAAACCTTGTTCGTGCCGTTTCACCCGTTTGTCCACCCAAATGGCCATAAAAATTAAATGGACTATATTGGGATGATCCTCTACCTCCCTATCATTCCCTGATCGATTTTTGGACCACAGTACACCCAAACCTCGGGCCTACCTTTGAAACTGTGGGCTATAGCACACCGATTTGGCCCAAAAATGCCTCATTTGCATCGTTTCACCCGTTTATCCACCCAAATGGCCACAAAAAACTAAACGGACCACACTGGGATGATCTAAAACTTCACTAGTATGCCTCGGTTGATTTTGGCCTATAGCACACTCGGACCCTGGCCCACCCCCAAAACCGTGGGCTATAACACACTGATTTGGCCCGAAAAAGCCCCATTTGCGCTGTTTCGCCCATTTCTCCACCCAAATAGCCACAAAAAATTAAACAAACCATACTAGGATAATCCCCAACTAACTTGGCATGCCTCGATCGATTTTGGCTCACAACACGCCCGGTCCCCAGGTCCTTCCCCAAAACTGTCGGCTATACCACACCGATTTGGACCAAAAACATCCCGTTCACGCCGTTTCACCCATTTGTCCAGCCGAATGGCCACAAAATATTAAATGGACCATACTGGGATGATCCCCAATATCCCTGCCATGCCTCGTTTGCACCGTTTCACTCGTTTATCCATCCAAATGGCCATAAAAAATTAAAGGAACCACACTAAGATGATCCCCAAACTCCCTAGTATGCCCCAATTGATTTTTGTCCCACAACACGCCCAGACCCTGGGGCCACCCCTGAAACCGTGGGCTATAGCACATCGATTTAGCTAAAAAATATCCCATTTGCGCCGTTTCACTCTTGTGTCCATCCAAATGGACATAAAAAATTAAACGGACCATACTGAGATGATCCCCAAAATCCCTGGCATTCCCCGATCGATTTTCAGCTCACAACACCGATTTGGCCAAATAACGCCCGTTCGTACCGTTTAGCTCATTTGTCCACCCAAATGGCAATAAAAAATTAAATGGACCACAATGGGATAGTCCCCAACCTCACTTGCATGCCCTGATCAATTTTTGGCTAACAGCATGCCTGGACCTCGGGCTCACCACCAAAATTGTGGGCTATAGCACACCAATTTCGCCCGAAAATGCCCCGTTTACTCTGTTCCGCCCGTTTGTCCACCTAAATAGCCACAAAAAATTAAACGAACCACAATGGGATGATCCCCAACCTCCCTAGTATGTCACTATAGATTTTTAGCCCGGAGCACGCCCGAACCCCAGGCCCACCCCCTAACCCGTGGGCTAAAGCACACTAATTTAGCCCAAAAATGCCCTGTTCGCGTCGTTTTGCCCGTTTGTCCACCTAAATGGCCGCAAAAAATTAAACGGACTATGCTGAGATGATCCCCAACCTCCCTGGTACTCCCTGGTTAATTTTTTGTCCACAGCATACCTGGACCCTAGGTCTACCCCCAATATTGTGGGCTATAGCTCATCGATTTGGCCAGAAGACTCCACATTCGCGCCGTTTTGCCCATTTTTCCACCCAAATGGCTACAGAAATTTAAACGAACCATATTAGGATGATTCCCAACTCCTTGGCATTCCCCAATTGATCTTCGACCCACAACACACTCGTACCCTGGGACCACCCCCAAAATCGTGGGCTATAGCACACCAATTTAGCCTAAAGATGCCCCCCGTTCGCACTGTTGCACCCATTTAACCACCGAAATGGCCACGTAAAATTAAATGGACCATACAGGGATGATCCCTAACCTCCCTAGCATGCCCCAGTCGATTTTCAACCAACAGCACACCTGGATCCCGAGCCCACCCCCGAAACCATGGGCTATAGCACACTGATTTGTTCTGCAAATGCCCCGTTCATGCCATTTTGGCTGTTTGTCCACCCTAATGGCCACGAAAAATTAAACGAATGACACTGGGATGATCCACAACCTCCATAGCATTCCTTGACCAATTTTTAGCCCACAACATGCCCAAAAACTTGGGTCCACCCCTTAAACCGTGGCTATAGCACACTAATTTTTCTCGAAAATGCACCGTTCATGCCGTTTCGCCCGTATATCCATCGAATGGCCACAAAAAATTAAAATAAACACACTGAGATAATCCCCAACCTCCCTGTCATACCCCGGTCGATTTTTGGCCCACTGCAAAC